>NW_027189169.1:0-112500 GCF_040958095.1 Procambarus clarkii
CCAGTGTTCACCTAGAGAGTCCCTCCTCCCAGAGTGTTCACCAGGAGAGTCCCCCTCCTCCCAGAGTGTTCATCAGGAGAGTCCCTCCTCCCAAAGTGTTCACCAGCAGAATCCCCCAGAGTATTCACCAGGAGAGTCCCCCTCCCAGGGTGTTCACTTAGAGAGTCCCCCTCCCAGAGTGTTCACCAGGAGAGTCCCTCCTCCCAAAGTGTTCACCTAGAGAGTCCCTCCTCCCAGAGTGTTCACATGGAGAGTCCCCTCCCAGAGTGTTCACCAGGAGAATCTCCCCACAGAGTGTTCACCTGGAGAGTCCCCCTCCCAGAGTGTTCACCAGGAGAGTCCCCTCCCCCAGAGTATTCACCAGGAGAGTCCCCTCCCCGAGAGTATTCACCTGGAGAGTCCCCGCCAGAGTGTTCACCAGGAGAGTCTCCCCCTAGAGTGTTCACCTGGAGAGTCCCCGTCAGAGTGTTCACCAGGAGAGTCCCCTCCCCCAGAGTATTCACCAGGAGAGTCCCCTCCCCGAGAGTATTCACCTGGAGAGTCCCCGCCAGAGTGTTCACCAGGAGAGTCTCCCCCTAGAGTGTTCACCTGGAGAGTCCCCGTCAGAGTGTTCACCTGGAGAGTGTCCCCTCCCAGAGTGTTCACCTGGAGAGTCCCCGCCAGAGTGTTCACCTGGAGAGTCTCCCCCTAGAGTGTTCACCAGGAGAGTCCCCGCCAGTGTTCACCTGGAGTCTCCCCCAGAGTGTTCACCTGGAGAGTCCCCGCCAGTGTTCACCAGGAGAGTCTCCCCCTAGAGTGTTCACCTGGAGAGTCCCCGCCAGAGTGTTCACCTGGAGAGTCCCCGCCAGAGTGTTCACCAGGAGTCTCCCCCTAGAGTGTTCACCAGGAGAGTCCCCGCCAGAGTGTTCACCAGGAGAGTCCCCGCCAGAGTGTTCACCAGGAGAGTCCCCGCCAGTGTTCACCTGGAGAGTCCCCCTCACTTGAGGTCAACCACGTAAAGTCATGGCCTCAGAATGCTCACCTGATTATCCTTCATCTCCTTAAAGCTGATCAGGTTAGGCAGCAGCCGAGACTAAGGCAGGTAGAGGCGTGGGAGACCACCCGAGGAAGAGCGCTGCGTGGAAACACCTTACCTCTAGCCGCATCGGGCTCGCACTGACGCCGCGACGCGTCCAGCCTCGCCTGGGTCCTGCCTCGTCCAGCCTGGGTGTACTTTCCTCAACATCCTCATGTCGGACATAGACAAGGACACAACCTATAGCATTGTATCATCCTTTACAGATGACACGAAGATCTTCATGAGAGTAGACAACATAGAGGACACGGTAAACCTCCAGTCAGATGTAGATCTGGTCTTTCTATAGTCTACAGAAAATAATATGGTGTTTAACGAAGATAAGTTTCAGCTCATGCAGTACGGAAGTGTTCTGCAAGAAAAATGACAGGTTGGATTACAAGAACTTTTTACACTAGAAATGCTGTACCTATGATGATATTTTCCAAGACGCTAGTGTTCTCTAGAGTGGAGTACAGCTGCACAATGACAGCCCCTTTCAAAACTGGAGAAATTGCTGACCTGGAGAGCGTGCAGAGATCCTTTACTGCTAGAATCCACTCAGTAAAACATCTAAACAATTTGGAACGACTAAAGAGCCTAAATCTGTATTCCCTTGAGCGCATGCGGGAGAGATACATAATAATTTACACATGTAAAACAGTAGAGGGGCTGGTCCCAAACCTGCACACAGAAATAACATCACATGAGACCAGGAGGCATGGCAGGATATGCAGAATACCCCCCCCCCCCGTTTAAGAGTAGAGGTGCAACAGGTACTCTGAGAGAGAACTCTATCAACATCAGAGCCCCGAGACTGTTCAACACGCTTAATTGGCCGACCAATGGCAGTGTTCAAGAAAGAACTGGATAAGCACCTCCAAAGGATACCTGATCAACCAGGCTGTGATTCGTACATCAGGCTGAGAGCAGCCGCGTCCAACAGAATGGTTGATCAGTCGAGCCACCAGGAGGCCTTGTCGAGGACCGGTCCGCGGGACGCTAAGCCTTGGAAGCACCTCAAGGTAACCTTCCTATGCCCAGGTGACGACCGGTCAACTCGCTCCTCTTGAAATGTACGCAGCATAATTTGTTAGGGTTGTGAGGTATAAATCCCTACCGGCCAAAATACGGTGTACTACTATCACAGCGGCTCGCAAAATTGGCGGGAAGAGCGATTCCTATTGGTGGGCCCTTCGTGGGCGCTTCGTGGGCCCTTCGTGGGCCCTTCGTGGGCGCTTCGTGGGGTGAGTTTCCCATAATATATCACATCGTTTATGTGACGATGTGACCACTGGAGCCAGGTGTGGGCGTCACTACTGCGCACCTTGTCATGGTCCAGCCTCACAAGGTATATTTATTAATTAATTTATTTATTTATTTATATACAAGAAGGCACATAGGGTTTGAGAGAATATATAGCATAGTATTTACAATCTTGTAAAGCCACTAGTACGCGCTGCGTTTTGGCCAGGTCCTTAATCTAACAGATAATTTTAAGTAGGTAAATTCTAGCAGAATTAATAAAATGATAACAAATACATTGCAAGAAAAAAATGAGATGAGAGAGATTAGTAAGTATATTAAAGCACATTGGTATATTATAGCTTTGATTGATTACACTGACAGCTTGATTGGTAATTTAAACAAGATTAATAGACACCATACAGCAGATTGATAGCACATATAAGAAGACAGCAATGATCACAATGGTAAAGATGTTCGGATTGGGTACATAAAGATTGGGAGATTGGGTAGCAATCCCAATCAGTGAATATATGATACAGTGCAATTTTAAAGCAAAAGGTAAAAAACTATGAAGATGAAATTAAGTACTTTTTAGTATTGTTTTTGATTGACGCAAAAGTTGGACAGCTTTTCAATTCAGTAGGGAGTGAGTTCCATAGACTGGGTCCCTTTATTTGCATAGAGTGTTTACACAGATTAAGTTTAACTCTGGGGATATCAAAGAGATATTTATTTCTGGTGTGGTGATAATGGGTCCTATTACATCTGTCCAGGGAGAGTTTCAGACAAGGATTTGCATTTAAGAACAGGGTTTTGTAAATGTAGTTGACACAAGAGAATTTGTGAAGTGAGATTATGTTTAGCATGTTAAGGGAGTTAAACAAGGGGGCTGAGTGTTGCCTGAAAGCAGAATTTGTTATTACGACCAACATGTAAGTGTTCCTATACAACGGTACCTGTACGTAAGTGTATGTACACTGAGAAGCAGGGCATTCCTCTAGGTCTATATATACACACCTCTAGGTGTGTATGTAAGTGACACCCCCGTACATGTACATACGGGGGTGTCACTTACCGGGGCCAACAGAGGTTCAGCAAGCGGCGACTGGGGCTTCCTGTGGCGGGACTCCCAGTCAGACGGCCCACTCGGAGTCATCCGGCAGTGACATCACCAGCAAACTTCTAGCTAATATACCGGTTCTCTCCTTGCGTGTCGTGGTGTAATAGTCCTGGTGCTCCCTGCGCTGACATATCGGCCCCCTAAGGTGACGCAGCGGCCCCTGAGGTGACTCAACGGCCCCTGAGGTGACGCAACGACCCTTAAGGTGATGCAACGACCCCTAAGGTGACGCAACGACCCCTAAGATGGCGCAACGACCCCTAAGGTGACGCAACGACCCCTAAGGTGACGCAACGACCCCTAAGGTGACGCAACGACCCCTAAGGTGACGCAACGACCCCTAAGGTGACGCAACGACCCCTAAGGTGACGCAACGACCCCTAAGATGGCGCAACGACCCCTAAGGTGACGCAACGACCCCTAAGGTGACGCAACGACCCCTAAAGTGACGCAACGACCCCTAAGGTGACGCAACGACCCGTAAGGTGACGCAACGACCCGTAAGGTGACGCAACGACCCCTAAGGTGACGAAACGGCCCCTAAGGTGACGCAACGACCCCTAAGGTGACGCAACGACCCCTAAGGTGACGCAATGACCCCTAAGGTGACGCAACGGCCCCTAAGGTGACGCAACGACCCCTAAGGTGACGCAACGACCCCTAAGGTGACGCAACGGCCCCTAAGGTGACGCAACGACCCCTAAGGTGACACAACGACCCCTAAGGTGGCGCAGCGACCCCTAAGGTGACGCAACGACCCCTAAGGTGACGCAACGACCCCTAAGGTGACGCAACGACCCCTGAGGTGACGCAGCGACCCCTAAGATGGCGCAACGACCCCTAAGGTGACGCAACGACCCCTAAGGTGACGGCGCGGCCCCTGAGGTGACTCAACGGCCCGTGAGATGACGCAATAGCCCCTGAGGTGACGCAACGAGACCCCGCTACTCAGTATTACTTAATGACAATTCTAGTCTTAAAGCTCCAGACTTACCTAACATTCCTCATAAATGTTCCTCTAATTTTGTAATAAAATTTATTTATTTTTTAGTAAATTTACTTTTCTTCACATACTGAATTACCGACCAGAATATCAAAGTAATAAACATTTCACTTAACGTTCACTTAACACTAGACGGAGCCACAATAAACATATTGCCATGACAGTTTAGTCCTGAAAGCTGAGGACGTTACCAGCTATAACATTGTTCTCTGGATGCTGACCAATATTTACGGCAAGGTACAGTAATAATGTGACAGATAACGTCGAACGTCGACAGTCTAAAGCCAGCGAAGTTAAGAGATTTAATGAAAATATATTTGTGGCTGTATGGCCCATTATGGCACCTCTCTGGCCCTCTCCTGGCACCTCTGTGGCCCATTATGGCACCTCTCTGGCCCTCTCCTGGCACCTCTCTGGCCCTCTCCTGGCACCTCTCTGGCCCTCTCCTGGCACCTCTCTGGCCCTCTCCTGGCACCTCTCTGGCTCTTTCCTGGCACCTCTCTGGCCCTCTCCTGGCACCTCTCTGGCCCTCTCCTGGCACCTCTCTGGCCCTCTCCTGGCACCTCTCTGGCCCTCTCCTGGCACCTCTCTGGCCCTCTCCTGGCACCTCTCTGGCCCTCTCCTGGCACCTCTCTGGCTCTTTCCTGGCACCTCTCTGGCCCTCTCCTGGCACCTCTCTGGCCCTCTCCTGGCACCTCTCTGGCCCTCTCCTGGCACCTCTCTGGCCCTCTCCTGGCACCTCTCTGGCCCTCTCCTGGCACCTCTCTGGCCCTCTCCTGACACCTCTCTGGCCCTCTCCTGACAGCTCTCTGGCCCTCTCCTGGCACCTCCCTGGTCCTCTCCTGACAGCTCTCTGGCTCTCCTGACACCTCTCTGGTCCTCTCCTGACACCTCCCTGGTCCTCTCCTGACACCTCTCTGGTCCTCTCCTGACACCTCTCCTGACGCCTCTCCTGACACCTCATCTGACACCTCTCTGGTCCTCTCCTGACACCTCTCCTGACGCCTCTCCTGACACCTCATCTGACACCTCTCTGGTCCTCTCCAGACACCTCTCTCGTCCTCTCCTGACACCTCTCTGGTTCTCTACTGACACCTCTCTTGCCCTCACCTGGCACCTCTCTGGTCCTCTCCTGACACCTCTCCTAACACCTCTCAGGCCCTCTCCTGACACATCTAATGCCACCTCTCCTTGCACCTCTCTTGACACCTTTCTGACACCTCTCCTGCCACCTCTCTGACTCTCTCCTGACACCTCATTTCTCACCTCTCTGGTCCTCTCCTGACACCTCTCTGGTCCTCTCCTTGTAACAAGAGAGCAGTACATAGTGGTACAACATGAACATCATAACAGCATGAACAAGCCACGTGGAGGATGAACAAACCAGAGGCGCCAGTCAGGCGGCGGCAGACAATGTAAAAGTTACACCTCAGTACCAGTTAACCAGGAGGACAGGTCAGCGGTTACCAAGTCACGAAGAGGTCAGAGTTGATGCCGTCATGATAATCTTCAGGGATTAACCCCTAAACATCAAATGCTAAACCCTCATGTTCAGCTGAGGAGCAGATCATGGAAGGGACAGAAGAGTGGGTGCAGCCCAGGAGGACGGTGTAATTGGATTCAGGGAGGGAACATTAACTCCAGGAAAACTGTGGAACATTATACGAGTAAGTACGGCTCTCTTGTACTAAAGCACCTCATTCAGTACTCTTGGCCTCTAGTAGGGAATATAGTTAGGGAGTGTCTTAGTTAATTATTTCAAATAAAGTCATATATTGTCAAGTGTTATTAAATGTGTATTAATGGTTCCTTGTCTTAGTGATATTGGGCCTACCGTCCCCTTTGCCCTAGTGACCTAGTGTCCGTAATTATCCAGTACTCCTCCCCCCGTCCGTCCCGTGTTGAGGTGTTAGTATTGGGTGTGTCCCGCCTTATTCTTGTGTACACTATAGTTCCCAAGTGGTCAGGATTATTCGAGTGTCAGGCCAGGATCCTTGTACCGTTCAATTGTCCCCTACACCTGTCCTGGTAGGTTATTCCATCTGCAAGACCTACGAATCTCACTCCGGTCCCCTGTCCGGTAACTCAGGGTGGTGGCAGCGTCACTCGGTAACTCACACGATAGGCTGTGACTACGATTATCTCTATCTTTCTGTCTCACTCTCCCTCGCCCTCACTCGCTCTCGTTCTCCCTCCCTTGCTCTCGTTCTCGCTCTGCCTCACTCTCCCTCACTCTCTCTCTCTCCCTCTCTCTCTCCTCTGTTTACTGGTTTACGTCTTCGTATGACGGCCCGAGTGTTAACATCTTACATGATCGGTATAGCATCTGTTATTGCCATAGGAAGAGTGGAGATTGCACGGTTAGCTCAGTGGTAGTAGCGGGGTGCGCGGTAGAGATATTACAAGGCGAGTTATTACATCCTGACACCTCTCCTGACACATGTCTCGTCCTCTCCTGACACCTCTCTGGCCCTCTCCTGACACCTCCCTGGTCCTCTCTTGATACCTCTCTGGTCCACTCCTGACACCTCTCCTGACATCTCTCTGGCCCTCACCTGGCACCTCTCTGGTCCTCTCCTGACACCTCTCAGGCCCTCTCCTGACACCTCTCTTGACACCTCTCCTGCCACCTCTCCTTGCACCTCTCCAGACACCTCTCTGGTCCTCTCCTGGCACCTCTCTTGACACCTCTCTTGACACCTCTACTGACACGTCATCTTGGGGAAATAATCGGCTGAAGGACATGCAAAATGGTTCATCTGCAAATGGGGCAGTTTCTCATGGATACGAGACAACTACCGCACGTTACTAATGTCTGCAGGGCGGCAGTATGACACTCTATGTATTATTAAAGCACACCTTACACAAAATATCATCGACCCAAAAAGTTGGCGTAGATGTGTTCATCACGGTTTCGACATGGGATGCCGCATCAAAGTCTGTGGCCTCTTCGTCAGTTTCGACAGCAGGTCCAGAAGCGTCTGCATCCATTTCATTAGCGACAATAGTCGTCCAGTATACTTCTTAGAGTACAAAAATAGTCAAAGGGAATCTTTCAACACTGTTCTTAACTAAAATTTTGTGTCGTTAAGTAAGAAAAAATAGTCAAGGACACTCTTCACTCTTCCTGTGTTCACTCACAGGATGAGAGGCATTGCCCAATACTGTCACTATGATGGGGTGTTCACTCACAGGATGAATGACGCTGCCCAATACTGCCACTAAGGCGGTGTGTTCACTCATAGTATAAGTGGCGCTGCCAAATACTTTCACTATGGTGGCGAGTCCACTCACAGGATGAGTGACGCTGCCCAATACTGTCACTATGGACAGGTATTCACTCACAGGATGAGTGGCGCTGCCCAGTACTGTCACTATGATGGGGTGTTCACTCACAGGATGAATGACGTTGCCCAATACTGTCACTATGGCAGGGTGTTCACTCACAGGATGAGTGACGCTGCCCAATTTTGCCACTAAGGCTGTGTGTTCACTCACAGGATGAGTGGCGCTGCCCAATACTTCACGATATTAGTATGTTCACTCAGAGGATGAGTGACGCTGCCAAATATTGTCACTATGGCGGGGTATTCACTTACAGGATGAGTTGCGCTGCTCAATACTGTCACTATGTCGGGGTGTTCACTCAAAGGATGAGTTGCGCGGCCCAAAACTGTCCCTATGGCGGGTTGTTCACTCTTCGGATGAGTGGCACTGCCCAATATTGTCACTATGACAGTTTGTTTACTCACAGGATGAGTGGCGCTGCCCAATACTCTCACTATAGTGGTGTGTTCACTCACAGGATGAGTGGCGCTGCCCAAAACTGTTACTATAGCGGTGTGTTCACTCACAGGATGAGTTGCGCTGCCCAAAACTGTCACTATGGAGGTGTGTTCACTCACAGGATGAGTGGCGCTGCCCAGTACAGCAATATAGCGGTGTGTTCACTCACAGGATGAGTGGCGCTGCCCAGTTCTTTCACTATGGTGGTGTGTTCACTCACAGGATGAGTGACGCGGCCCAATACTGCCACTATGACATGGTGTTCACTCACAAGAAAAGAGGCGCTGCCCAATACTCTCACTATAACGGGGTGCTCATTCACAGGATGAGTGGCGCTCCCCAATACTAGCACTATACTGGTGTGTTCACTCAAAGGATGAGTGGCTCTCTCCAAAACTTTCACTATGGCGGTGTGTTCACTCACAGGATGAGTATTGCTGCCCAATACAATCACTATGGCGGTGTGTCCACTCACAGGATGAGTGACTCAGACCAATACTGTCACTGTAGCGGGGTGTTCACTCACAGGATGAGTGACTCACACGAATACTGTGGCTATAGCGGGGTGTTCACTCACAGGATGAGTGGCGCTGCCCAATACTGTGACTATGGTGATGTGTCCACTCACAGGATGAGTGGCGCTTCCCAATACTGTCACAATGGCGGTGTGTCCACTCAGAAGAGAAGTGGCGCTGCCCAATACTGGCACTATGACGGGGTGTTCACTCACAGGATGAGGGACGCTTTCCAATACTGTCACTGTGGCGGTGTGTTCACTCACAGGATGAGTGGCGCTGCCAGATACTTTCACTATGGCGGGGTTTTCACTCACAGGATGAATGACGCTGCCCAATACTGCCACTAAGGCAGTGTGTTCACTCATAGGATAAGTGGCGCTGCCAAATACTTTCACTATGGTGGCGAGTCCACTCACAGGATGAGTGACGCTGCCCAATACTGTCACTATGGACAGGTGTTCACTCACAGGATGAGTGGCGCTGCCCAGTACTGTCACTATGGTGGGGTGTTCACTCACAGGATGAGTGACGTTGCCCAATACGTTCACTATGGCAGGGTGTTCACTCACAGGATGAGTGACGCTGCCCAATTTTGCCACTAAGGCTGTGTGTTCACTCACAGGATGAGTGGCGCTGCCCAATACTTCACGATAATGGTGTGTTCACTCAGAGGATGAGTGACGCTGCCAAATATTGTCACTATGGCGGGGTATTCACTTATAGGATGAGTTGCGCTGCTCAATACTGTCACTATGTCGGGGTGTTCACTCAAAGGATGAGTTGCGCGGCCCAATGCTGTCCCTATGGCGGGTTGTTCACTCTTCGGATGAGTGGCACTGCCCAATATTGTCACTATGACAGTTTGTTTACTCACAGGATGAGTGGCGCTGCCCAATACTCTCACTATAGTGGTGTGTTCACTCACAGGATGAGTGGCGCTGCCCAAAACTGTCACTATAGCGGTGTGTTCACTCACAGGATGAGTTGCGCTGCCCAAAACTGTCACTATGGAGGTGTGTTCACTCACAGGATGAGTGGCGCTGCCCAGTACAGCAATATGGCGGTGTGTTCACTCACAGGATGAGTGGCACAGCCCAGTTCTTTCTTTATGGTGGTGTGTTCACTCACAGGATGAGTGACGCGGCCCAATACTGCCACTATGACAGGGTGTTCACTCACAGGAAAAGAGGCGCTGCCCAATACTCTCACTATGACGGGGTGCTCATTCACAGGATGAGTGGCGCTCCCCAATACTAGCACTATGCTGGTGTGTTCACTCAAAGGATGAGTGGCTCTCTCCAAAACTTTCACTATGGCGGTGTGTTCACTCACAGGATGAGTGATGCTGCCCAATACAGTCACTATGGCGGTGTGTCCACTCACAGGATGAGTGACTCAGACCAATACTGTCACTGTAGCGGGGTGTTCACTCACAGGATGAGTGACTCAGACCAATACTGTCGCTATAGCGGGGTGTTCACTCACAGGATGAGTGGCGCTGCCCAATACTGTGACTATGGTGATGTGTTCACTCACAGGATGAGTGGCGCTTCCCAATACTGTCACAATGGCGGTGTGTCCACTCAGAAGAAAAGTGGCGCTGCCCAATACTGTCACTATGGCGGTATGTTCACTCACAGGATGAGTGGCACTGCCCAATACTGACACTATGGCGATGTCCATTCACAGGATGATTGGCGCTGCGTGCCCAATACTGTCACTATGGTTGTGTTTCCACTCACAGGATGAGTGGCGCTGCCCAATACTGTCACTATGGCAGTGTGTTCACTCACAGGTTAAGTGGCACTTCCAATACTGTCACTATGGCGGTGTGTCCCCTCACAGGATGAGTGGCGCTGCGCAATACTGTCACTATTGTGGTGTGTTCACTCACAGGTTGAGTGGCGTTGCCCAATACTGTCACAATTGGCGGTGTGTTCACTCACAGGATGAGTGGCGCTGCCCATTACTGTCACTATAGCAGGGTGTTCACTCATAGGATGAGTGGCGCTGCCCAATACTGTCACTATGGCGTGGTGTTCACTCACATGATGAGAGGCGCTGCAAAATACTGTCACTATGACGGAGTGTTTGCTCACAGGATGAGTAACGATGTCCAATACTGGCACTATGGCGGTGTGATAACTCCCAGGATAAGTCGCGCAGCCAAATACTGTCACTATGACGGGGTGTTCACTCACAGGATGAGTGGCGCTGCCCAATACTGTCACTATGACGGGGTGTTCACTCACAGGATGAGGGACGCTTTCCAATACTGCCACTATTGCGGTGTGTTCACTCACAGGATGAGTGGCGCTGCCCAATACTTTCACTATGGCGGGGTGTCCACTCACAGGATGAGTGGTGCTGCCCAATACTTTCACTATGGTGGTGTGTCCACTCACAGGAGAGTGACGCTGCCCAATACTGTCACTATGGTGGGGTGTTCACTCACTGGATGAGTGGCGCTGCCCAGTACTGTTACTATGGTGGGGTGTTCACTCACAGGATGAGTGACGTTGCCCAATACTTTCACTATGGCAGGGTGTTCACTCACAGGATGAGTGATGCTGCCCAATATTGCCACAATTGCTGTGTGTTCACTCACAGGATGAGTGGCGCTGTCCAATACTTCACGATAATGGTGGGTTCACTCACAGGATGAGTGGCGCTACACAATACTGTCACTATGGTGGGTTGTTCGCTCACAGGATGAGTGGCGCTGCCCAATACTTTCACTATAGCGATGTGTTCACTCTTCAGATCAGTGGCGCTGCTCAATATTGTCAATATGGCAGTTTGTTTACTCACAGAATGAGTGGCGCTGCCCAATACTGTCACTATGACGGGGTGTTCACCCACAGGATGAGTGACGCTGTCCAATAATGGCACTATAGCGGTGTGTTCGCTCACAGGATGAGTGGCGCTGCCCAATACTCTCACTATGACAGGGTGTTCACTCCCTGGATAATTGGCGCAGCCCAATACTGTCACTATAACGGTATGTTCACTCACAGGATGAGAGGCGGTGCTCAATACTGTCACTATGACGGTGTGTTCACTCACAGGATGAGTGGCTCTTCCCAATACTTTCACTATAGCGATGTGTCCACTCACAGGATGAGTGACGCTGCCCAATACTGTCACTCTGGCAGTGTGTGTCCAACCACAGGATGAGTGACGCTGCCCAATACTGTCACTATAGCGGGGTGTTCACTCACAGGATGAGTGACGTTGCCCAATACTGTCACTATGGTGGGGTGTTCACTCACAGGATGAGTGACGCTGCCCAATATTGCCACTATGGCGGTGTGTTTACTCACAGGATGAGTGACGCTACCCAATATTGCCACTATGGTGTTGTGTTGACTCACAGGATGAGTGGCGATGCCTAATACTTCACTATAGTGGAGTGTCCACTCATGGGATGAGTGACGCTGCCAAATATTGTCACTATGGCGTGGTGTTCACTTACATAATGAGTGGCGCTGCCCAATACTCTCACTATGGCGGGGGATTCACTCACCGGATGAGTGGCCTGCCCAATATTGCCACTATTGCGGTGGGTTCACTCACAGGATGAGTGGCGCTACCCAATGCTGTCCTTATGGCAGGGAGTTCACTCACAGGATGAGTGGCGCTGCCCAATACCTTCACTATAGCGAAGGTTCACTCACAGGATGAGTGGGCCTGCCCAAAATTGTCACTATAGCGGTGGGTTCACTCACAGGATGAGTGGCGCTGCCCAGTACTGTCACTATGGCAGGGTGTTCACTGACAGGATGAGTGACGCTGCCCAATACTGTCACTATGAATGTGCGTTCACTCACAGGATGATTGGCGCTGCGTAATACTGTCACTATGGCGGTGTGCCCACTCACAGGATGAGTGACGCTGCCCAATACTACCACTATGGCGGTGTGTCCACTCACAGGATGAGTTACACTGCCCAATACTGTCACTATAGCGGGGTGTCCACTCACAGGATGAGTGATGGTGCCCAATACAGTCACTTTGGCGGAGTGTTCACTCACAGGATGAGTGCCGCTGCCCAATATTGCCTCTATGGCAATGTGTTCACTCACAGGATGAGTGGCGCTGCCCAATACTGCACTATGGTGGTGTGTCCACTTATGGGATGAGTAACGCTGCCAAATATTGTCACTATGGCGGTGTGTTCATTCACAGGATGAGTGGCGCTGCCCAATACTGTCACTATGGCGGTGGGTTCACTCACAGGATGAGTGGCGCTACCCAATACTGTCACTATGGCGGTGTGTTCACTCACAGGATGAGTGACGCTGTCCAATACTGTCACTATGGCGGTGGGTTCACTTACTGGATAAGTAGCGCTGCCCAATACTGTCACTAGACGGGGTGTTCACTCACAGGATGAGTGACGCTGTCCAATACTGCCACTATGGCGGTGTGTTCACTCACAGGAAGAGTGGCGCTGCCCAATACTCTCACTATGGAAGGGTGTCCACTCACAGGATGAGTGGTGCTGCCCAATACTGTCACAATGGCGGGATGTTCACTCACAGGATGAGTGGCGCTGCCCAATATTGTCACTATGGCAAGGTGTTCACACACAGGATGAGTGGCGCTGGCCAATACTGTCACTTTGGCGGGGTGTTCACTTAGAGGATGAGTGGTGCTGTCCAATATTGTCACTATGGCAGGGTGTTCACTCATAGGATAAGTGGCGCTGCCCAATTCTATCACTTTGGCAGGGTGTTCACACACAGGATGAGTGGCATTGCCCAATCCTTTCACTATAGCGGTGTGTTCACTCTTCGGATGAGTAGTGCTGCCCAATATTGTCACTATGGCAGTTTGATTACTCACAGGATGAGTGGCGCTGCCCAATACTGTCACTATGACAGGGTGTTCACTCACAGGATGAGTGACGCTGTCCAATAATGGCACTATGGCGGTGTGTTCGCTCACAGGATGAGTAGCGCTGCCCAATACTGTCACTATGGCGGGGTGTTCACTCACCGGAAGAGTGGCGCTGCCCAATATTGTCACTATGGCGGTGTGTTCACTCACAGGATGAGTGGCGCTACCGAATGCTGTCATTATGGCGGGGTGTTAACTCACAGGATGAGTGGCACTGCCCAATACTTTCACTATAGCGGTGTGTTCACTCACAGAACGAGTGGCGCTGCCCAGTACTGTCACTATGGCAGTGTATTCACAATCAGGATGAGTGGCGCTGCCCAGTACTGTCACAATGGCGGTGTGATCACTCACAGGATGAGTGGCTCTGCCCAGTACTGTCACTATGACGGTGTGCTCACTCACATTATGAGTGGCGCTGCCCAATACTCTCACTATAGCGTGGTGTTCACTCAGAAGTTGAGAGGCGCTGCTTAATACTGTCACTATGGCGGTGTGTTCACTCACAGGATGAGTGGCGCTGCCAAATACTATCACTATTTCGGTGTGTCCACTCACAGGATGAGTGATGCTGCCCAATACTGTCACTATAGCAGGGTGTCCACTCACAGGATGAGTGACGGTGCCCAATACGGTCACTATGGCGGGGGTTCATTCACAGAAGGCGTAACGCTGCCCAATACTGTCACTATGGCGGGATGATCACTGACACGATGAGTGGCGCAGCCCAATACAGTCACTATGACGGGGTGTTCACTCACAGGATGAGTGGCGCTGCCCAAAACTGTCACTATGGAGGTGTGTTCACTCACAGGATGAGTGGCGCTGCCCAGTACAGCAATATGGCGGTGTGTTCACTCACAGGATGAGTGGCACTGCCCAGTTCTTTCTTTATGGTGGTGTGTTCACTCACAGGATGAGTGACGCGGCCCAATACTGCCACTATGACAGGGTGTTCACTCACAGGAAAAGAGGCGCTGCCCAATACTCTCACTATGACGGGGTGCTCATTCACAGGATGAGTGGCGCTCCCCAATACTAGCACTATGCTGGTGTGTTCACTCAAAGGATGAATGGCTCTCTCCAAAACTTTCACTATGGCGGTGTGTTCACTCACAGGATGAGTGATGCTGCCCAATACAGTCACTATGGCGGTGTGTCCACTCACAGGATGAGTGACTCAGACCAATACTGTCACTGTAGCGGGGTGTTCACTCACAGGATGAGTGACTCAGACCAATACTGTCGCTATAGCGGGGTGTTCACTCACAGGATGAGTGGCGCTGCCCAATACTGTGACTATGGTGATGTGTTCACTCACAGGATGAGTGGCGCTTCCCAATACTGTCACAATGGCGGTGTGTCCACTCAGAAGAGAAGTGGCGCTGCCCAATACTGTCACTATGGCGGTATGTTCACTCACAGGATGAGTGGCACTGCCCAATACTGACACTATGGCGATGTCCATTCACAGGATGATTGGCGCTGCGTGCCCAATACTGTCACTATGGTTGTGTTTCCACTTACAGGATGAGTGGCGCTGCCCAATACTGTCACTATGGCAGTGTGTTCACTCACAGGTTAAGTGGCACTTCCAATACTGTCACTATGGCGGTGTGTCCCCTCACAGGATGAGTGGCGCTGCGGAATACTGTCACTATTGTGGTGTGTTCACTCACAGGTTGAGTGGCGTTGCCCAATACTGTCACAATTGGCGGTGTGTTCACTCACAGGATGAGTGGCGCTGCCCATTACTGTCACTATAGCAGGGTGTTCACTCATAGGATGAGTGGCGCTGCCCAATACTGTCACTATGGCGTGGTGTTCACTCACATGATGAGTGACGCTGCTCAATACTCTCACTATGGCGGCGTGTTCACTAACCGGATGAGAGGCGCTGCAAAATACTGTCACTATGACGGAGTGTTTGCTCACAGGATGAGTAACGGTGTCCAATACTGGCACTATGGCGGTGTGATAACTCCCAGGATAAGTCGCGCAGCCAAATACTGTCACTATGACGGGGTGTTCACTCACAGGATGAGTGGCGCTGCCCAATACTGTCACTATGACGGGGTGTTCACTCACAGGATGAGGGACGCTTTCCAATACTGCCACTATTGCGGTGTGTTCACTCACAGGATGAGTGGCGCTGCCCAATACTTTCACTATGGCGGGGTGTCCACTCACAGGATGAGTGGTGCTGCCCAATACTTTCACTATGGCGGGGTGTTCACTCACTGGATGAGTGGCGCTGCCCAGTACTGTTACTATGGTGGGGTGTTCACTCACAGGATGAGTGACGTTGCCCAATACTTTCACTATGGCAGGGTGTTCACTCACAGGATGAGTGATGCTGCCCAATATTGCCACAATTGCTGTGTGTTCACTCACAGGATGAGTGGCGCTGTCCAATACTTCACGATAATCGTGGGTTCACTCACAGGATGAGTGGCGCTACACAATACTGTCACTATGGTGGGGTGTTCGCTCACAGGATGAGTGGCGCTGCCCAATACTTTCACTATAGCGATGTGTTCACTCTTCAGATCAGTGGCGCTGCTCAATATTGTCACTATGGCAGTTTGTTTACTCACAGAATGAGTGGCGCTGCCCAATACTGTCACTATGACGGGGTGTTCACCCACAGGATGAGTGACGCTGTCCAATAATGGCACTATAGCGGTGTGTTCGCTCACAGGATGAGTGGCGCTGCCCAATACTCTCACTATGACAGGGTGTTCACTCCCTGGATAATTGGCGCAGCCCAATACTGTCACTATAACGGTATGTTCACTCACAGGATGAGAGGCGGTGCTCAATACTGTCACTATGACGGTGTGTTCACTCACAGGATGAGTGGCTCTTCCCAATACTTTCACTATAGCGATGTGTCCACTCACAGGATGTGTGACGCTGCCCAATACTGTCACTCTGGCAGTGTGTGTCCAACCACAGGATGAGTGACGCTGCCCAATACTGTCACTATAGCCGGGTGTTCACTCACAGGATGAGTGACGTTGCCCAATACTGTCACTATGGTGGGGTGTTCACTCACAGGATGAGTGACGCTGCCCAATATTGCCACTATGGCGGTGTGTTTACTCACAGGATGAGTGACGCTACCCAATATTGCCACTATGGTGTTGTGTTGATTCACAGGATGAGTGGCGCTGCCTAATACTTCACTATAGTGGAGTGTCCACTCATGGGATGAGTGACGCTGCCAAATATTGTCACTATGGCGTGGTGTTCACTTACATAATGAGTGGCGCTGCCCAATACTCTCACTATGGCGGGGGATTCACTCACCGGATGAGTGGCCTGCCCAATATTGCCACTATTGCGGTGGGTTCACTCACAGGATGAGTGGCGCTGCCCAGTACTGTCACTATGGCAGGGTGTTCACTGACAGGATGAGTGACGCTGCCCAATACTGTCACTATGAATGTGCGTTCACTCACAGGATGATTGGCGCTGCGTAATACTGTCACTATGGCGGTGTGCCCACTCACAGGATGAGTGACGCTGCCCAATACTACCACTATGGCGGTGTGTCCACTCACAGGATGAGTTACACTGCCCAATACTGTCACTATAGCGGGGTGTCCACTCACAGGATGAGTGATGGTGCCCAATACAGTCACTTTGGCGGAGTGTTCACTCACAGGATGAGTGCCGCTGCCCAATATTGCCTCTATGGCAATGTGTTCACTCACAGGATGAGTGGCGCTGCCCAATACTGCACTATGGTGGTGTGTCCACTTATGGGATGAGTAACGCTGCCAAATATTGTCACTATGGCTGTGTGTTCATTCACAGGATGAGTGGCGCTGCCCAATACTGTCACTATGGCGGTGGGGTCACTCACAGGATGAGTGGCGCTACCCAATACTGTCACTATGGCGGTGTGTTCACTCACAGGATGAGTGACGCTGTCCAATACTGTCACTATGGCGGTGGGTTCACTTACTGGATAAGTAGCGCTGCCCAATACTGTCACTAGACGGGGTGTTCACTCACAGGATGAGTGACGCTGTCCAATACTGCCACTATGGCGGTGTGTTCACTCACAGGAAGAGTGGCGCTGCCCAATACTCTCACCATGGAAGGGTGTCCACTCACAGGATGAGTGGTGCTGCCCAATACTGTCACAATGGCGGGATGTTCACTCACAGGATGAGTGGCGCTGCCCAATATTGTCACTATGGCAAGGTGTTCACACACAGGATGAGTGGCGCTGCCCAATACTGTCACTTTGGCGGGGTGTTCACTTAGAGGATGAGTGGTGCTGTCCAATATTGTCACTATGGCAGGGTGTTCACTCATAGGATGAGTGGCGCTGCCCAATTCTATCACTTTGGCAGGGTGTTCACACACAGGATGAGTGGCATTGCCCAATCCTTTCACTATAGCGGTGTGTTCACTCTTCGGATGAGTAGTGCTGCCCAATATTGTCACTATGGCAGTTTGATTACTCACAGGATGAGTGGCGCTGCCCAATACTGTCACTATGACAGGGTGTTCACTCACAGGATAAGTGACGCTGTCCAACAATGGCACTATGGCGGTGTGTTCGCTCACAGGATGAGTAGCGCTGCCCAATACTGTCACTATGGCGGGGTGTTCACTCACCGGAAGAGTGGCGCTGCCCAATATTGTCACTATGGCGGTGTGTTCACTCACAGGATGAGTGGCGCTAC
Source organism: Procambarus clarkii (assembly GCF_040958095.1). Classification (NCBI taxonomy): domain Eukaryota; kingdom Metazoa; phylum Arthropoda; class Malacostraca; order Decapoda; family Cambaridae; genus Procambarus; species Procambarus clarkii. Next base: position 18,335 of record NW_027189169.1, read on the forward strand.
CGAATGCTGTCATTATGGCGGGGTGTTAACTCACAGGATGAGTGGCACTGCCCAATACTTTCACTATAGCGGTGTGTTCACTCACAGGACGAGTGGCGCTGCCCAGTACTGTCACTATGGCAGTGTATTCACAATCAGGATGAGTGGCGCTGCCCAGTACTGTCACAATGGCGGTGTGATCACTCACAGGATGAGTGGCTCTGCCCAGTACTGTCACTATGACGGTGTGCTCACTCACATTATGAGTGGCGCTGCCCAATACTCTCACTATAGCGTGGTGTTCACTCACAAGTTGAGAGGCGCTGCTTAATACTGTCACTATGGCGGTGTGTTCACTCACAGGATGAGTGGCGCTGCCAAATACTATCACTATGGCGGTGAGTCCACTCACAGGATGAGTGATGCTGCCCAATACTGTCACTATAGCAGGGTGTCCACTCACAGGATGAGTGACGGTGCCCAATACGGTCACTATGGCGGGGGTTCATTCACAGAGGGCGTAACGCTGCCCAATACTGTCACTATGGCGGGATGATCACTGACACGATGAGTGGCGCAGCCCAATACAGTCACTATGCCGGGGTGTTCACTCACAGGATGAATGGCGCTGCCAGATACTTTCACTATGGCGGGGTTTTTACTCACAGGATGAATGACGCTGCCCAATACTGCCACTAAGGCAGTGTGTTCACTCATAGGATAAGTGGCGCTGCCCAATACTTTCACTATGGTGGCGAGTCCACTCACAGGATGAGTGACGCTGCCCAATACTGTCACTATGGACAGGAGTTCACTCACAGGATGAATGGCACTGCCCAGTACTGTCACTATGGTGGGGTGTTCACTCACAGGATAAGTGACGTTGCCCAATACTGTCACTATGGCAGGGTGTTCACTAACAGGATGAGTTGCGCTGCTCAATACTGTCACTATGTCGGGGTATTCACTCAAAGGATGAGTTGCGCGGCCCAATACTGTCACTATGGCGGGTTGTTCACTCTTCGGATGAGTGGCACTGCCCAATATTGTCACTATGGCAGTTTGTTTACTCACAGGATGAGTGGCGCTGCCCAATACTGTCACAATGAGTGACAGTATTGGGAAACGCCACTCATCACATATCCTCTCTTCCTGTGAGTGAACACCCCGTTATAGTGACAGTATTAGGCCTCGCTATTCATCCTGTGAGTGAACACACCACCATAGTGACAGAACTGGGCAGCGCCACTCATCCTGTAAGTGAACACACCGCCATATTGCTGTACTGGGAAGCGCCACTCATCCTGTGAGTGAACACACCTCCATAGTGACAGTTTTGGGCAGCGCCACTCATCCTGTGAGTGAACACATCGCTATAGTGACAGTTTTGGGCAGCGCCACTCATCCTGTGAGTGAACACACCACTATAGTGAGAGTATTGGGCAGCGCCACTCATCATGTGAGTGAACACCCCGCCATAGTGACAGTATTGGGCCTCACAACTCATCTTTTGAGTGAACAGCCCGCCATAGTGACAGTATTGGGCAGTATCACCCATCCTGTAGGTAAACACCCCGCCATAGAGAAAATATTTGGCAGCGTCACTCATCCCATGAGTGGACACACAACCATAGTGAAGTATTAGGCAGTGCCACTCATCCTATGAGTGAACACACCGCCGGAGTGGCAACATTGGGCAGCGTCACTCATCCTGTGAGTGAACACCCCGCCATAATGACAGTATTAGGCAACGTCACTTATCATGTGAGTGAACATTCTGCTATAGTGGCAGTATTGGGCAGCGTCACTCATCCTGAGAGTGGACACACCGCCAGAGTGACAGTATTGGGCAGCATCACTCATCCTGTGTGTAGACACACCGCCATAGTGAAAGTATTATGCAGCGGCACTTATCCTGTGAGTGAATACACCGCCATAGTGACAGTAATGGGCAGAGGCACTCTTCCTGTGAGTGAACACACCTCCATAGTGAGAGTATTGGGCAGTGCCAATCATCTTGTGAGCGAACACACCGCCATAGTGCCATTATTGGACAGCGTCACTCATCCTGTGGGTGAACACCCTGTCATAGGGACAGTATTGGGTAGCGCTACTCATCCTGTGAGTGAACCCACCGTTATAGTGACAATATTGGGCAACGCCACTCATCCGAAGAGTGAACAACCCGTCATAGTGACAGTATTGGGCCGCGCCACTCATCCTTTGAGTGAACACACAGACATAGTGACAGTATTGGGCAGCGCAACTCATCCTGTAAGTGAACACCCCGCCATACTGACAATATTTGGCAGCGTCACTCATCCTGTGAGTGAACACGCCATTATCGTGAAGTATTGGGCAGCGCCACTCATCCTGTGAGTGAACACACAGCCATAGTGGCAATATTGGGCAGCGTCACTCATCCTCTGAGTGAACACCCTGCCATAGTGACAGTATTGGGCAACGTCACTCATCCTGTGAGTGAACACCCCACTATAGTGACAGTACTGGGCAGCGTCACTCATCCTGTGAGTGAACACCCCACCATAGTGAGAGTATTGGGCAGCGTCACTCATCCCGTGAGTGGACACACCACCATAGTGAAAGTATTGGGCAGCGCCACTTATCCTATGAGTGAACACACCGCCTTAGTGGCAGTATTGGGCAGAGTCATTCATCCTGTGAGTGAACACCCCGCCATAGTAAAAGAATTGGGCAGCACCACTCATCCTTTGAGTGAACACACCGCCATAGTGGCAGTATTGGAAAGCGTCCCTCATCCTGTGAGTGAACACCCCGTCATAGTGACAGTATTGGGCAGCGCCACTCATCCTGTGAGTGAACTCCCTGTCATAGTGACAGTATTGGGCAGAGTTACAACTTCTGTGAATGAACCCCCGCCATAGTGACAGTATTGGGCACCGTCACTCATCCTGTGAGTGGACACCCTGCTATAGTGACAGTATTGGGCAGCGTCACTCATCCTGTGAGTGGACACACCACCAAAGTGAAAGTATTGTGCAGAGCCACTCATCCTGTGAGAGAACACCCCGTCATAGTGATAGTATTGGGCAGTGCCTCTCATCCTGTAAGTGAACACCCTGTCATAGTGACAGTATTGGGCAGGGCCTCTCAGCTTGTGAGTGAACACCACGCCATAGTGACAGTATTGGGCAGCGCCACTCATCTTGTGAGTTACCACCCTGCCATAGTGACAGTATTGGGCAGCGCCACTCATCCTGGGAGTGAGCACACCGTCATAGTGACAGGACTAGGCAGCGCCACTCATCCTGTGAGTGAACACACCGCTATAGTGACAATTTTGGGCAGCGCCACTCATCCTGTGAGTGAACACACGCTATAGTGAAAGTATTGGGCAGCGCCAATCATCCTTTGAGTTAACACCCCTCCATAGTGACAGCATTGGGTAGCGCCACTCATCCTGTGAGTGACCACACCACCATAGTGACAATATTGGGCAGCGCCACTCTTCCATTGAGTGAACACTCCGCAATAGTGACAGTATTGGCCTAGCAACTCATCCTTTGAGTGAACACCCCGCCATAGTAAAAATATTCGGCAGCGTCACTCATCCCATGAGTGGACAAACCACCATAGTGAAGTATTGGGCAGCGCCACTCATCCTATGAATGAACACACCGCCATAGTGGCAATATTGGGCAGTGTCACTCATCCTGTGAGTGAACACACCGCCATAGTTTCAATATTGGGCAGCGTCACTCATCCTGTGAGTGAACACCCCGCCATAGTGACAGTATTGGGCAGCGTCACTCATCCTGTGAGTCGACACACCGCCATAGAAAAAGTATTGGGAAGAGCCACTCATCCTGTGAGTGAACACAACCAAAGTGACAGTATTGGGCACACAGCGCCAATCATCCTGTGAATGGATATCGCCATAGTGCCAGTGTTGGGCAGTGCCACTCATCCTGTGAGTGAACACACCGCCATAGTGACAGTATTGGGCAGCGCCACTTCTCTTATGAGTGGACACACCGCTATTGTGACAGTATTGGGCAGCGCCACTCATCCTGTGAGTGGACACATCACCATAGTCACAGTATTGGGCAGCGCCACTCATCCTGTGAGTGAACTCCCCGCTATAGTGACAGTATTGGTCTGAGTCACTCATCCTGTGAGTGAACACCCTGCTATAGTGACAGTATTGGTCTGAGTCACTCATCCTGTGAGTGGACACGCCGCCATAGTGACTGTATTGGGCAGCATCACTCATCCTTTGAGTGAACACACCAGCATAGTGCCAGTATTGGGCCGCGCCTCTCTTCCTGTGAGTGAACACCCTGTCATAGTGGAAGTTTTGGGCCGCGTCACTCATCCCGTCAGTTAACACCCTGCCATAATGACAGTATTGGGCAGCGCCTCTCATCCTGTGAGTGAACACCCCATTATAGTGGCAGTATTAGGCATCGCTATTCATCCTGTGAGTGAACACACCACCATATTGACAGTACTGGGCAGCGCCACTCATCCTGTGAGTGAACACACCGCCATATTGCTGTACTGGGCAGCGCCACTCATCCTGTGAGTGAACACACCTCCATAGTGACAGTTTCGGGCAGCGCAACTCATCCTGTGAGTGAACACACCGCCATAGTGACAGTTTTGGGCAGCGCCACTCATCCTGTGAGTGAACACACCACTATAGTGAAAGTATTGAGCAGCGCCACTCATCCTGTGAGTTAACACCCCGCCATAGTGACAGCATTGGGTAGCGCCACTCATCCTGTGAGTGAACTCACCACCCTAGTGACAATATTGGGCAGCGCCACTCATCCGGTGAGTGAACACCCTGCCATAGTTACAGTATTGGGCAGTACCACTCATCCTGTAAGTGAACACCCCGCCATAGAGAAAATATTTGGCAGCGTCACTCATCCCATGAGTTGACACACCACCATAGTGAAGTATTGGGCAGTGCCACTCATCCTATGAGTGAACACACCGCCATAATGGCAACATTGGGCAGCGTCACTCATCCTGTGAGTGAACACACTGCCATAGTTTCAATATTGGGCAGCGTCACTCATCCTGTGAGTGAACACCCCGCCATAGTGACAGTATTAGGCAACGTCACTTATCATGTGAGTGAACACCCCGCTATAGTGACAGTATTGGGAAGTGTCACTCATCCTGTGAGTAGACACACCGCAATAGTGAAAGTATAGGGCAGCGGCACTTATCCTGTGAGTGAACACACCGCCATAGTGACAGTAAAGGGCAGCGCCACTCATCCTGTGAGTGAACACACCTCCATAGTGACAGTATTAGGCAGGTCCACTCATCCTGTGAGTGAACACACCGCCAATTGTGACAGTATTAGGCAGCGCCACTCATCCTGTGAGTGAACACACCACATTAGTGACAATATTGCGCAGCGCCACTCATCCTGTGAGTGGACACACCGCCATAGTGACAGTATTGGAAGTGTCACTCATCCTGTGAAAGAACACACTGCCATAGTGACAGTATTGTGCAGCGCCACTAATCCTGTGAGTGGAAACACAACAAAGTGACAGTATTGGGCATGAAGCGCCAATCATCCTGTGAATGGACATCGCCATAGTGCCAATATTGGGCAGTGCCACTCATCCTGTAAGTGGACACACCGTCATAGTGAAAGTATTGGGCAGCGCCTCTCTTTCTGTGAGTGAACACCCTGTCATAGTGGCAGTATTGGACAGCGTCACTCATCCTGTGAGTTAACACCCCGTTATAGTGACAGTATTAAGCATCGCTATTCATCCTGTGAGTGAACTCACCACCATAGTAACAGTACTGGGCAGCGCCACTTATCCTGTGAGTGAACACACCGCTATATTGCTGTACTGGGCAGCGCCACTCATCCTGTGAGTGAACACACCTCCATAGTGACAGTTTTGGGCAGCGCAACTCATCCTGTGAGTGAACACATCACTATTGTCACAGTATTGGGCAGCGCCACTCATCCTGTGAGTGAATACCCAGCTATAGTGACAGTATTGGGCTGAGTCACTCATCCTGAGAGTGGACACACCGCCTTAGTGACTGTATTGGGGAACATCACTCATCCTGTGAGTGAACACACAGCTATAGTTACAGTTTTGGGCAGCGTGTTACGAACCCGGATCCAGCGTCCGAGCAAGGAGCAGTAACAACTACGCCATCTGTGGGTCAGCTCCCGAAACCCCCGCCAAACGGACGACGACACCTAGTGAGGACAGCGTGTACTGGCCTCGAGGACCAGTTTCCAGTCTGGTTCAGCTCTCAACACAGCCGCTCCTGACCTCTGGTGAGGTGGTGCTCCGACGACAGCGCCATCTATGGACTGGATACGTCAGGTGTTTGTGTCTGAGGCTGTAAGTGTGGTGTTTTAGTGTCCCTGTTATTGGTGACGTGTCTGCTTACAGAGCCGACCTGGGACCACTGTGTTGAAGGTGGAGTCAGTCTACCCGAGGCAGCCAGTCTCCATACTGTGAAGTTTGCTGCAGCTGTTGTGACGTCGTCCCCCCGGAAGAACACTGTGGTGTGTTAGCCTGCCAGTGGAGTGGCAGTGAAAGGATTTACCCGGGACCGACTGTTGGAGACGATAATCCACTGGGGTATTGAGGACAGGAGGGTGATTTGTGATATCACACGAGACTCCTGTCTAGGGCGTACCCCTTTTATCGTTCGTGGAGTGGCCGTACCAGCCTTGGTGGCTCAGTACCTGCCAGCAGACCTGCTGGACGTGTGGTTGACGGCCTCCACGACGGTGCCCCCAGTGGACCTGTGTTTTGGCTGACCTGTGGCCAGGGTAGGCTCGCCATTCTCAGAAGACACGTCTTGAGGCCACGAAGAAAGTACCGCGGACTCAGAACCTAGCTTCTTGATCAAGAGTCTTCAGCAGAAGACTAGATTGCGCATGATCCCCTTGCAAAGTGTTAATACCCCTCCCCCTTGTCTACGCTTTAATTTTATATATTTAATCGGTGATGGTGAACATTATAATATTAAGTTCTTAACATTCTTTCCCTACTCCCTTTTAAGTTACTTGCGTCACGGATCTCATCCCTTGATAGCCACTACTGGCTTGGGAACGGATACATATATCTTCCTCTAACAACATCAGAGTGAGAACCCCGTTGCGTCCCGAGAGGGCCGTAACACAGCGCCACTCATCCTGTGAGTGAACACACCGCTATAGTGACAGCATTGGGTAGCGCCACTCATCCTCTGAGTGAACACACCGCCATAGTGACAATATACGGCAGCGCCACTCATCCGGTGAGCGAACACCCCGCCATAGTGACAGTATTGGGCAGCGCCTCTCTTCCTGTGAATGAGCACCCCGTCATAGTGAAAGTATTGGGCAGCGCCTCTCTTCCTGTGAGTGAACACCCTGTCATAGTGGCAGTAATGGCAGCTTCACTCATCCTGTGAGTTAACACACCGCTATAGTGACAGTTTATGGCAGCGCCACTCATCCTGTGAGTGAACACACCGCTATAGTGAAAGTATTGGGCAGCGCCACTCATCCTGCGAATTAACACCCCGCCATAGTGACAGCATTGGGTAGCGCCACTCATCCTGTGAGTGAACACACCGCCATAGTGAAAATATAGGGCAGCGCCACTCATCCGGTGAGCGAACACCCCGTTATAGTGACAGTATTGGGCGTCACAACTCATCCTTTGGGTGAACACCACGCCATAGTGACAGTATTGGGCAGCGCCACTCATCCAGTAAATGAACACACTGCCATAGTGACAATATTTGGCAGCGTAACTCATCCCATAAGTGGACACACCACCATAGTGAAGTATTGGGCAGCGCAACTCATCCTATGAGTGAACACACTGCCATAGAGGCAATATTGGGCAGCGTCACTCATCCTGTGAGTGAACACTCCGCCAAAGTAACTGTATTGGGCACCGTCACTCATCATGTGAGCGAACACCCCGTTATAGTGACAGTATTGGTCGTCACAACTCATCCTTTGGGTAAACACCCCGCCATAGTGACAGTATTGGGCAGCGCCACTCATCCTGTGAGTGAATACACCGCTATAGTGAAAATATTGGGCAGCACCTCTCTTCCTGTGAGTGAACACCCTGTCATAGTGGCAGTATTGTGCAGCGTCACTCATCCTGTGAGTTAACACACCGCCATAGTGACAGTATTGGGCAGCGCCACTCATCCTGTGAATGAACACACCGCCATAGTGACAGCATTGGGTAGCGCCACTCATCCTGTGAGTGAACACACCGCCATAGTGAAAATATAGGGCAGCGCCACTCATCCGGTGAGCGAACACCCCGTTATAGTGACAGCATTGGGCGTCACAACTCATCCTTTGGGTGAACACCACGCCATAGTGACAGTATTGGGCAGTGCCACTCATCCGGTGTGTGAACATCCCGCTATAGTGGCAATATTGGGCAGTGTCACTCATCCTGTGAGTAAACACACCGCCATAGTGGCAATATTGGGCAGAGTCACTCATCCTGTGAGTGAACACCTCACCATAGTGACAGTATTGGGCAACGCCACTCATCCTGTGAGTGAACACCCCGCTATAGTGACAGTATTGGGCAGCGTAACTCATCCAGTGATTGGACACACACTGCCAGAGTGACAGTATTGGGCAGCGTCACTCATCCTGTGAGTGAACAGATCGCTATAGTGAAAGTATTGGGAAGAGCAACTCACCCTGTTAGTGAACTCACCGCTCTAGTGCCAATCATGGACATCGTTACTCTTCCTGTGAGTGAACTCCCCGTCATAGTGACAGTATTGAGCAGCGCCTCTCATCCTGTGAGTGAACATATCGTCATAGTGACAGTATTGGGCAGCGCCACTTAACCTCTTAGTGAACGCACCGCCATGGTGACAATATTTAGCAGCGCCACTCATCCAGGGAGTGAACACCCGGTCATAGTGAGAGTATTGGGCAGTGCCAATCATCTTGTGAGCGAACACACCGCCATAGTGCCATTATTGGACAGCGTCACTCATCCTGTGGGTGAACACCCTGTCATAGGGACAGTATTGGGTAGCGCCACTCATCCTGTGAGTGAACCCACCGTTATAGTGACAATATTGGGCAACGCCACTCATCCGAAGAGTGAACAACCCGTCATAGTGACAGTATTGGGCCGCGCAACTCATCCTTTGAGTGAACACACAGACATAGTGACAGTATTGGGCAGCGCAACTCATCCTGTAAGTGAACACCCCGCCATAGTGACAATATTTGGCAGCGTCACTCATCCTGTGAGTGAACACGCCATTATCGTGAAGTATTGGGCAGCGTCACTCATCCTGTGAGTGAACACACTGCCATAGTGGCAATATTGGGCAGCGTCACTCATCCTCTGAGTGAACACCCTGCCATAGTGACAGTATTGGGCAACGTCACTCATCCTGTGAGTGAACACCCCACTATAGTGACAGTACTGGGCAGCGTCACTCATCCTGTGAGTGAACACCCCACCAGAGTGAGAGTATTGGGCAGCGTCACTCATCCCGTGAGTGGACACACCACCATAGTGAAAGTATTGGGCAGCGCCACTTATCCTATGAGTGAACACACCGCCTTAGTGGCAGTATTGGGCAGAGTCATTCATCCTGTGAGTGAACACCCCGCCATAGTAAAAGAATTGGGCAGCACCACTCATCCTTTGAGTGAACACACCGCCATAGTGGCAGTATTGGAAAGCGTCCCTCATCCTGTGAGTGAACACCCCGTCATAGTGACAGTATTGGGCAGCGCCACTCATCCTGTGAGTGAACTCCCTGTCATAGTGACAGTATTGGGCAGAGTTACACCTTCTGTGAATGAACCCCCGCCATAGTGACAGTATTGGGCACCGTCACTCATCCTGTGAGTGGACACCCTGCTATAGTGACAGTATTGGGCAGCGTCACTCATCCTGTGAGTGGACACACCACCAAAGTGAAAGTATTGGGCAGAGCCACTCATCCTGTGAGTGGACACACCGCCATAATGAAAGTATTGTGCAGAGCCACTCATCCTGTGAGAGAACACCCCGTCATAGTGATAGTATTGGGCAGTGCCTCTCATCCTGTAAGTGAACACCCTGTCATAGTGACAGTATTGGGCAGCGCCTCTCAGCTTGTGAGTGAACACCACGCCATAGTGACAGTATTGGGCAGCGCCACTCATCTTGTGAGTTACCACCCTGCCATAGTGACAGTATTGGGCAGCGCCACTCATCCTGGGAGTGAGCACACCGTCATAGTGACAGTACTAGGCAGCGCCACTCATCCTGTGAGTGAACACACCGCTATAGTGACAGTTTTAGGCAGCGCCACTCATCCTGTGAGTGAACACACGCTATAGTGAAAGTATTGGGCAGCGCCAATCATCCTGTGAGTTAACACCCCTCCATAGTGACAGCATTGGGTAGCGCCACTCATCCTGTGAGTGGACAAACCACCATAGTGAAGTATTGGGCAGCGCCACTCATCCTATGAATGAACACACCGCCATAGTGGCAATATTGGGCAGTGTCACTCATCCTGTGAGTGAACACACCACCATAGTTTCAATATTGGGCAGCGTCACTCATCCTGTGAGTGAACACCCCGCCATAGTGACAGTATTGGGCAACGTCACTTATCCTGTGAGTGAACAACCCGCTATAGTGACAGTATTGGGCAGCGTCACTCATCCTGTGAGTAGACACACCGCCATAGAAAAAGTATTGGGAAGAGCCACTCATCCTGTGAGTGAACACAACCAAAGTGACAGTATTGGGCACGCAGCGCCAATCATCCTGTGAATGGATATCGCCATAGTGCCAGTGTTGGGCAGTGCCACTCATCCTGTGAGTGAACACACCGCCATAGTGACAGTATTGGGCAGCGCCACTTCTCTTATGAGTGGACACACCGCTATTGTGACAGTATTGGGCAGCGCCACTCATCCTGTGAGTGGACACATCACCATAGTCACAGTATTGGGCAGCGCCACTCATCCTGTGAGTGAACTCCCCGCAATAGTGACAGTATTGGTCTGAGTCACTCATCCTGTGAGTGAACATCCTGCTATAGTGACAGTATTGGTCTGAGTCACTCATCCTGTGAGTGGACACGCCGCCATAGTGACTGTATTGGGCAGCATCACTAATCCTTTGAGTGAACACACCAGCATAGTGCCAGTATAGGGCCGCGCCTCTCTTCCTGTGAGTGAACACCCTGTCATAGTGGAAGTTTTGGGCCGCGTCACTCATCCCGTCAGTTAACACCCTGCCATAATGACAGTATTGGGCAGCGCCTCTCATCCTGTGAGTGAACACCCCGTTATAGTGGCAGTATTAAGCATCGCTATTCATCCTGTGAGTGAACACACCACCATAGTGACAGTACTGGGCAGCGCCACTCATCCTGTGAGTGAACACACCGCCATATTGCTGTACTGGGCAGCGCCACTCATCCTGTGAGTGAACACACCTCCATAGTGACAGTTTCGGGCAGCGCAACTCATCCTGTGAGTGAACACACCGCTATAGTGACAGTTTTGGGCAGCGCCACTCATCCTGTGAGTGAACACACCACTATAGTGAAAGTATTGAGCAGCGCCACTCATCCTGTGAGTTAACACCCCGCCATAGTGACAGCATTGGGTAGCGCCACTCATCCTGTGAGTGAACTCACCACCATAGTGACAATATTGGGCAGCGCCACTCATCCGGTGAGTGAACACCCTGCCATAGTTACAGTATTGGGCAGTACCACTCATCCTGTAAGTGAACACCCCGCCATAGAGAAAATATTTGGCAGCGTCACTCATCCCATGAGTTGACACACCACCATAGTGAAGTATTGGGCAGTGCCACTCATCCTATGAGTGAACACACCGCCATAATGGCAACATTGGGCAGCGTCACTCATCCTGTGAGTGAACACACTGCCATAGTTTCAATATTGGGCAGCGTCACTCATCCTGTGAGTGAACACCCCGCCATAGTGACAGTATTAGGCAACGTCACTTATCATGTGAGTGAACACCCCGCTATAGTGACAGTATTGGGAAGTGTCACTCATCCTGTGAGTAGACACACCGCAATAGTGAAAGTATAGGGCAGCGGCACTTATCCTGTGAGTGAACACACCGCCATAGTGACAGTAAAGGGCAGCGCCACTCATCCTGTGAGTGAACACACCTCCATAGTGACAGTATTAGGCAGGGCCACTCATCCTGTGAGTGAACACACCGCCAATTGTGACAGTATTAGGCAGCGCCACTCATCCTGTGAGTGAACACAACACATTAGTGACAGTATTGCGCAGCGCCACTCATCCTGTGAGTGGACACACCGCCATAGTGACAGTATTGGAAGTGTCACTCATCCTGTGAAAGAACACACTGCCATAGTGACAGTATTGTGCAGCGCCACTAATCCTGTGAGTGGAAACACAACAAAGTGACAGTATTGGGCATGAAGCGCCAATCATCCTGTGAATGGACATCGCCATAGTGCCAATATTGGGCAGTGCCACTCATCCTGTAAGTGGACACACCGTCATAGTGAAAGTATTGGGCAGCGCCTCTCTTTCTGTGAGTGAACACCCTGTCATAGTGGCAGTATTGGACAGCGTCACTCATCCTGTGAGTTAACACCCCGTTATAGTGACAGTATTAAGCATCGCTATTCATCCTGTGAGTGAACACACCACCATAGTGACAGTACTGGGCAGCGCCACTTATCCTGTGAGTGAACACACCGCTATATTGCTGTACTGGGCAGCGCCACTCATCCTGTGAGTGAACACACCTCCATAGTGACAGTTTCGGGCAGCGCAACTCATCCTGTGAGTGAACACACCGCTATAGTGACAGTTTTGGGCAACGCCACTCATCCTGTGAGTCTACACATCACTATTGTCACAGTATTGGGCAGCGCCACTCATCCTGTGAGTGAATACCCAGCTATAGTGACAGTATTGGGCTGAGTCACTCATCCTGAGAGTGGACACACCGCCTTAGTGACTGTATTGGGGAACATCACTCATCCTGTGAGTGAACACACAGCTATAGTTACAGTTTTGGGCAGCGCCACTCATCCTGTGAGTGAACACACCGCTATAGTGACAGCATTGGGTAGCGCCACTCATCCTCTGAGTGAACACACCGCCATAGTGACAATATACGGCAGCGCCACTCATCCGGTGAGCGAACACCCCGCCATAGTGACAGTATTGGGCAGCGCCACTCATCCTGTAAGTGAACACAACCGCCATAGTGAAAATATTTGGCATTGTCACTCAACCCATGAGTGCACACACCACCATAGTGAAGAATTGGGCAGAGCCACTCATCCTATAAGTGAACTCACGGCCATAGTGACAGTATTGGGCAACGTCACTTATCCTGTGAGTGAACACCCCGCTATAGTGACAGTATTGGGCAGCGTCACTTATTTAGTGAGTGAACACCCCACTATAGTGACAGTATTGAGCAGCGTCACTCATCCTTTGAGTGGACACACCGACATAGTGGCAATATTGGGCAGCGTCATTTATCCTGTGAGTGAACACCCCACTATAGTGACAGTATTGGGCAACGTCACTTATCCTGTGAGTGAACACCCCGCTATAGTGACAGTATTGGGCAGCGTCACTCATCCTTTGAGTGGACACACCGCAATAGTGACTGTATTGGGCAGCATCACTCATCCTGTGAGTGAACACACCGCCATAGTGAAAGTATTGGCCAGAGCCACTCATCCTTTGAGTCAACACACCCGCATAGTGCCAGTATTGGCAGCGCCACTCATCCTGTGAATGAACACCCCGTTATAGTGGCAGCATTAGGCAGCGCTATTCATCCTGTGAGTGAACACACCGCCATAGTGCCAGTATTGGGCAGTGCCACTCATCCTTTGAGTGAACACACTGCCATAGTGACAGTATTTGGCAGCGCCACTCATTTTGTGAGTGAACACACCGCCATAGTGACAGTATTGGGCAGCACCACTAATCCTATGAGTGGACACATCGCCATAGTCACAGTATTGAGCAGCGTTACTCATCCTGTGAGTGAATTCCCTGCCATAATGAAAGTGTTAGGCAACGTCACTCATCCTGTGAGTATACACCCCGCCATAGTGACAGTATTGGGCTCAGTCACTCATCCTGTGAGTGAACACACCGGCATAGTGCCAGTATTGGACAACGTCACTCATCCTGTGAGTCAACACACCGCCATTGTGACAGTACTGGGCAGCGCCACTCATCCTGTGAGTGAACACACCGCCATTGTGATAGTATTGGGCAGCGCCACTCATCCTGTGAGTGAACACACCGCCATAGTGACAGTATTGGGCAGCACAACTCATCCTGTGAGTGGACAAATATTGGGCAGTGCCACTCATCCTGTGAGTGGAAACACAACCAAAGTGACCGTATTGGGCAGCGCCACTTATCTTGTGAATGGACACCGTCATAGTGCAAGTATTGGGCAGCGCCACTTATCCTGTGAGCTAACACACCACCATAGTGACAGTTCTTAGCAGCGCTACTCATACTATGAGTGAACACTCCGCCATAGTGACAGTATTGGGCAGCGCCACTTATCCTGTGAGTCAACACACCGCCATTGTGACAGTACTGGGCAGCGCCACTCATCCTGTGAGTGAACACACCGCCATTGTGATAGTATTGGGCAGCGCCACTCATCCTGTGAGTGAACACACCGCCATAGTGACAGTATTGGGCAGCACAACTCATCCTGTGAGTGGACAAATATTGGGCAGTGCCACTCATCCTGTGAGTGGAAACACAACCAAAGTGACCGTATTGGGCAGGGCCACTTATCTTGTGAATGGACACCGTCATAGTGCAAGTATTGGGCAGTGCCACTCATCCTGTGAGTGGACACCCCGCCATAGTGACAGTATTGGGCTGAGTCACTCATCCTGTGAGTGTACACACCGCCATGGTGACAGTATTGGGCAGCGTCACTCATCCTGTGAGTAAACACACCGCCATAGTGAAAGTATTGGGCAGCGCCACTCATGCTGTGAATGAACACACCGCCATAGTGACTGTATTGGGCAGCGCCACTCATCCTGTGAGTGAACACACCGACATAGTGAGAGTATAGGGCCGCGCTACTCATCCTGTGAGTGAACACACCGACATAGTGACAGTATTAGGCAGCGCCACTCATCCTGTGAGTGAACACCCAGTCATAGTGACAGTATTGGGCAGCGCCACTTATCCTGTGACAGAACACCCCGTCATAGTGACAGTATTGGGCAGCGCCACTCATCCTGTGAGTGGACACACCACCATAGTGACAGTATTGAGCTGCGTCACTCATCCTGTGAGTGAACACCCCGCCATAGTGACAGTATTAGGCTCAGTCACTCATCCTGTGAGTGGACACACCACCATAGTGACAGTATTGGGCAGTGCCACTCATCCTTTGAGTATACACACCTCATTAGTGACAGTATTGGGCAGCGCGACTCATCCTGTGAGTGAACACACCTCTATAGTGAAAGTACTGGGCAGCGCCACTCATCTTGTGAGTGGACACATCACCATAGTGACAGTATTGGACAGCGTCACTCATTCTGTGAGTGGACACATCGCCATAGTCACAGTATTGGGCAGAGCCACTCATCCTGTGAGTGAACTTCCCCCCCATAGTGACAGTATTGGGCTGAATCACTCATCCTGTGAGTGAACACACCGCCATAGTGACAGTATTAGGCAGCGCCACTCATCCTGTGAGTAACACACCGCCATAGTGACAGTTTTGGGCAGCGCAACTCATCCTGTGAGTGAACACACCACTATAGTGAGAGTATTGGGCCGTGTCACTCATCCAGTGAGTGAACACACCGCCATAGTGACAGTACTGGGCATCGCCACTCATCCTGTGAGTGGACACACCGCCATAGTGACAGTATTGGGCTGCGCCACTCATCCTGCGAGTGAACACCCTGTCATAGTGAAAGTATTCGGCAGCGCCCCTCTACCTGTGAGTGAACACACCGCCATAGTGACAGTATTAGGCAGCGCCACTCATCCTGTGAGTGAACACCCCGCCATAGTGACAGTATTGAGCAGCGCCACTCATCCTGTTAGTGAACCCTCCTCCATAGTGACAGTATTGGGCTGCGCCACTCATCCTGTGAGTGAACAACCTGACATAGTGACAGTATTCGGCAGCGCCTCTCTACCTGTGAGTGAACACACCGCCATAGTGACAGTATTGGGCAGCGCCACTCATCTTTTGAGTGTACACACCGCCATAGTGACAGTATTGGGCAGCGCCACTCATCTTTTGAGTGTACACACCGCCATAGTGACAGTATTGGGCAGTGCGACTCGTCCTGTGAGTGAACACACCGCAATAGTGATAGTATTGGGCAACACCACTCATCCTGTGAGTGGCAACAACCAAAGTGACAGTATTGGGCAGCGCCACTCATCCTGTGAATGGACACCGCCATAGTGCCAGTAATGGGCAGCGCCACCCATCCTGTGAGTGAACATACCGCCATAGTGACAGTAATGGGCAGCGTCACTCATCTTGTGAGTGGACACATCGCCATAGTGATAGTATTGGGCAGCGTCACTCATCCTGTGAGTGGACACATCGCCATAGTCACAATATTTGGCAGCGCCACTCATCCTGTGAGTGAACACCCCGCCATAGTGACAGTATTGGGCTGAGTCACTCATCCTGTGTTTGAACACACAGCCATAGTGATAGTATTGGGCAGAGCCACTCATCCTTTGAGTGAACAAACCGGAATAGTGCCAGTATTGGACACCGTCACTCATCCTGTGAGTGAACACACCCCGTCATAGTGACAGTATTGGGCAGCGCTACTCATCTAGTGATTGAACACCCTGCCATAGTGAAAGTATTGGGCAACACCTCTCTTCCTGTGAGTGAACAGCCCGTAATAATCTCAGTATTGGGCAGCGTCACTCATCCTGTGAGTTAACACCCTGTCATAGTGACAGTATTGGGCAGCGTCACTCATCATGTGAGTGAACACCACGCCATAGTGACAGTATTGGGCAGCGTCACTCATCCTGTGAGTTAACACCCTGCCATAATGGCAGTATTGGGCAGTGTCACTCATCATGTGAGTGAACACCACACCATAGTGACAGTATTGGGCAGCACCACTCATCTTGTTGGTGAACACACCTTCATAGTGACAGTACTGGACAGCGCCACTCATATTTTGAGTGAACACACCGCCATTGTGACAGTGCTCGGTAGCGCCACTCATCCTGTGAGTGAACACACCGCCATAGTGACAGTTTTGGGCAGCGCAACTCATCCTGTGAGTGAACACATCGCTATAGTAAAAGTATTGGGCCGTGTCACTCATCCTGTGAGTGAACACTCTGCCAAAGTGACAGTATTGGGCAGCGCCACTCATCCTGTGAGTGAACACCCCGCCATAGTGACAGTATTGAGCAGCGCCACTCATCCTGTTAGTGAACCCCCCTCCATAGTGACAGTATTGGGCTGCGCCACTCATCCTGTGAGTGAACAACCTGACATAGTGACAGTATTGGGCAGCGCCACTCATCCTGTGAATGAACACCCTGTCATAGTGACTGTATTCGGCAGCGCCTCTCTACCTGTGAGTGAACACACCGCCATAGTGACAGTATTGGGCAGCGCCACTCATCTTTTGAGTGTACACACCGCAATAGTGAGGGTATTGGGCAGCATCACTCATCCTGTGAGTGAACATACCGCCATAGTGACAGTACTGGGCTCCGTCACTCATCTTGTGAGTGGACACATCACCATAGTGACAGTATTGGGCAGCGTCACTCATCCTGTGAGTGGACACATCGCCATAGTCACAGTATTTGGCAGCGCCACTCATCCTGTGAGTGAACACCCCGCCATAGTGACAGTATTGGGCTGAGTCACTCATCCTGTGTTTGAACACACAGCCATAATGACAGTATTGGGCAGCGTCACTCATCCTGTGAGTTAACACACCGCCATAGTGACAGTTTTGGGCAGCGCAACTCATCCTGTGAGTGAACACACCGCTATAGTGAAAGTATTGGGCCGCGTCACTCATCCAGTGAGTGAACACACCGCTATAGTGACAGTACTGGGCAGCGCCACTCATCCTATGAGTGGACACACCGCCATAGTGACAGTATTGGGCAGCGCCACTCATCCTGTGAGTGGACACACCGCCATAGTGGCAGTATTGGGAAGCGCCACTTATCCTGTGAGTGAACACACCGCCATAGTGACTGTATTGGGCAGCGCCACTCATCCTGTGTTTGGAATCTCAACCAAAGTGACAGTATTGGGCATGCTGCGCCCCTCATCCTGGTAATGGACACCGCCATAACACCCAGTATTGGGCAGCGCCACTCATCCTGCGAATTAACACCCCGCCATAGTGACAGCATTGGGTAGCGCCACTCATCCTGTGAGTGAACACACCTTCATAGTGACAGTATTGTGCAGCGCCACTCATCCTGTGAGTGGACACATCGCCATAGTGGCAGTATTGAGCAGCGCCGCTCATCCTATGAGTGAACACACCGCCATAGTGATAATATTGGGCAGCGCCACTCATCTTGTGAGTGGACACACCGTTATAGTGACAGTATTGGGCAGCGCCACTCATCCTGTGAGTGAACACACCACCATAGTGACAGTATTGGGCAACGCCACTCATCCTGTGAGTGAACACACCGTCATATTGACAGTATTGGGCAGCGCCACTCATCCTGTGAGTGAACACCCTGCCATAGTGACAGTATTGGGCAGCGCCACTCTTCCTGTGAGTGACCACACCGTCATAGTGACAGTTCTGGGCAACGCCACTCATCCTGTGAGTGAATACACCGTCATAGTGACAGTACTGGGCAGCGCCACTCATCTTGTGAGTGAACACCTCGCCATAGTCACAGTATTAGGAAACGTCACTCATCCTGTGAGTGGACACTCCCCCATAGTGACAGTACTGGGCAGCTCCACTCATCCTGTGAGTGAACACACTGCCATAGTGACAGAATTGGGCAGCGCCACTCATCCTGTGAGTGAACACACCGCCATGGGGACAGTATTGGGCAGCACCACTCATCCTGCGAGTGAACACACCGCCATAGTGACAGTATTGGGAAGCGCCACTCATCCTGTGAGTGAACACACCGCCATAGTGACAGTATTGGGCAGCGCCACTCATCCTGTGAGTGAACATACTTCCATAGTGACAGTACTGGGCAGCGCCACTCATCCTGTGAGTGAAAACACCACCATAGTGACAGTATTGGGCATGCAGCGCCTCTCATCCTGTGAGTGGACACTGCCATAGTGCCAGTATTAGGCAGCGCCACTCATCCTGTGAGTGAACATACCGCCATAGTGACAGTATTGGGAAGCGCCACTCATCCTGTGAGTGAACACACCGCCATAGTGACAGTATTGGGCAGCGCCACTCATCCTGTTAGTGAACACACCGCCATAGGGACAGTATTGGGCAGCACCACTCATCCTGTGAGTGAACACACCGCCATAGTGACAGTATTGGGCAACGCCACTCATCCTGTGAGTTAACACACCACCATAGTGACAGTACTGGGCAGCGCCACTCATCCTGTGAGTGAACATACTTCCATAGTGACAGTACTGGGCAGCGCCACTCATCCTGTGAGTGAAAACACCACCATAGTGACAGTATTGGGCATGCAGCGCCTCTCATCCTGTGAGTGGACACTGCCATAGTGCCAGTATTAGGCAGCGCTACTCATCCTGTGAGTGAACACACCGCCATAGTGACAGTATTGGGGAGCACCAATTATCTTGTGAGTGGACACACCGCCATGGGAACAGTATTTGGCAGCACCACTCATCCTATGAGTGGAAACACCGCCATAGTGACAATACTGGACAGCGCCACTCATCCTCTAAGTAAACACACACCACTATAGTGACAGTATTGGGCAACGCCACTCATCGTGTAAGTGAACACGCCGCCATAGTGACAGTATTGGGCAGCGATACTCATCCTATGAGTGGACACACCGCCATAATGACAGTATTGGGCAGCGCCACTCATCCTGTGTTTGGAAACTCAACCAAAGTGACAGTATTGGGCATGCTGCGCCACTCATCCTGGTAATGGACACTGCCATGACACCCAGTATTGGGCAGCGCCACTCATCCTGTTAGTGGACACATTGCCATAGTCACAGTATTGGGCAGCGCCACTCATCCTGTGAGTGAACACCTCGCCATAGTCACAGTATTAGGAAACGTCACTCATCCTATGAGTGGATACCCCGCCATAGTGACAGTACTGGGCAGCGCCACTCATCCTGTGAGTGAACACACCGTCATAGCGACAGTACTGGGCAGCGCCACTCATCCTGTGAGTGAACACACCTTCATAGTGACAGTATTGGGCAGCGCCACTCATCCTGTGAGTGGACACACCACCATAGTGACAGTATTGGGCAACGTCACTCGTCCTGTGAGTGGACACACCGCCATAGTGACAGTACAGGGCAGCGCCACTCATCTTGTGATTTAACACACCACCATAGTGACAGTATTTGGCAGTGCCACTCATCCTGTGAGTGGAAACACACCCAAAGTGACTGTATTGGGCATGCAGCGCCACTCATCCTGTGAGTTGACACCGCCATAGTGCCAGTATTGGGCAGCGCCACTCATCCTGTGAGTGAACACACTGCCATAGTGACAGTATTGGGCAGCGCCACTCATCCTGTGAGTGGACACATTGCCATAGTGACAGTATTGAGCAGCGCCGCTCATCTTATGAGTGAACACACCGCCATAGTGATAATATTGGGCAGCGCCACTCATCTTGTGAGTGAACATCCCATCATAATGGTAGCATTGAGCAGTGTCACTCATCCTGTGAGTAAACACACCGTCATAGTGACAGTATTGGGCAGCGCCACTCATCCTGTGAGTGGAAACTCAACCAAAGTGACAGTATTGGGCATGCTGCGCCACTCATCCTGGTAATGGACACTGCCATGACACCCAGTATTGGGCAGCGCCACTCATCCTGTTAGTGGACACATTGCCATAGTCACAGTATTGGGCAGCGCCACTCATCCTGTGAGTGAACACCTCGCCATAGTCACAGTATTAGGAAACGTCACTCATCTTGTGAGTGGATACCCCGCCATAGTGACAGTACTGGGCAGCGCCACTCATCCTGTGAGTGAACACACCGTCATAGCGACAGTACTGGGCAGCGCCACTCATCCTGTGAGTGAACACACCTTCATAGTGACAGTATTGGGCAGCGCCACTCATCCTGTGAGTGGACACACCACCATAGTGACAGTATTGGGCAACGTCACTCGTCCTGTGAGTGGACACACCGCCATAGTGACAGTACAGGGCAGCGCCACTCATCTTGTGATTTAACACACCACCATAGTGACAGTATTTGGCAGTGCCACTCATCCTGTGAGTGGAAACACACCCAAAGTGACTGTATTGGGCATGCAGCGCCACTCATCCTGTGAGTTGACACCGCCATAGTGCCAGTATTGGGCAGCGCCACTCATCCTGTGAGTGAACACACTGCCATAGTGACAGTATTGGGCAGCGCCACTCATCCTGTGAGTGGACACATTGCCATAGTGACAGTATTGAGCAGCGCCGCTCATCTTATGAGTGAACACACCGCCATAGTGATAATATTGGGCAGCGCCACTCATCTTGTGAGTGAACATCCCATCATAATGGTAGCATTGAGCAGTGTCACTCATCCTGTGAGTAAACACACCATCATAGTGACAGTATTGGGCAGCGCCACTCATCCTTTGAGTGGACACACCGCCATAATGACAGTATTGGGCAGCGCCACTCATCCTGTGAGTGGACACACCGCCATAGTGACAGTATTGGGCAGCGCCACTCATCCTGTGAGTGGACACACCGCCATAGTGACAGTATTGGGCAGCGCCACTCATCCTGTAAGTGGAAACAACCAAAGTGACAGTATTGGGCATGCAGCGCCACTCATCCTGTGAATGGACAACACGCCATAGTGACAGTATTGGGCTGAGTCACTCATCCTGTGAGTGGACACACCGCCATGGGAACAGTATTTAGCAGCACCACTCATCCTATGAGTGGAAACACCGCCATAGTGACAATACTGGGCAGCGCCACTCATCCTCTAAGTAAACACACACCACTATAGTGACAGTATTGGGCAGCGCCACTCATTGTGTAAGTGAACACACCGCCATAGTGACAGTATTGGGCGGCGCCACTCATCATGTGAGTGGACACACCGCCATAATGACAGTATTGGGCAGCGCCACTCATCTTTTGAGTGTACACACCGCAATAGTGACAGTATTGGGCAGCGCGACTCATCCTGTGAGTGAACACACCACAATTGTGAGAGTATTGGGCAGCACCACTCATCCTGTGAGTGGAAACAACCAAAGTGACAGTATTGGGCATGCAGCGCCACTCATCCTGTGAATGGACAACACGCCATAGTGACAGTATTGGGCTGAGTCACTCATCCTGTGTTTGAACACACCGCCATAGTGACAGTGTTGGGCAGCGTCACTCATCCTGTGAGTTAACACACCGCCATAGTGACAGTTTTGGGCAGCGCAACTCATCCTGTGAGTGAACACACCGCTATAGTGAAAGTATTGGGCCGCGTCACTCATCCAGTGAGTGAACAGACCGCCATAGTGACAGTACTGGGCAGCGCCACTCATCCTGTGAGTGGACACACCACCATAGTGACAGTATTGGGCAGCGCCACTCATCCTGGGAGTGCACACACCGCCATAGTGGCAGTATTGGGCAGCGCCACTCATCCTGTGTTTGGAAACTCAACCAAAGTGACAGTATTGGGCATGCTGCGCCACTCATCCTGGTAATGGACACTGCCATGACACCCAGTATTGGGCAGCGCCACTCATCTTGTTAGTGGACACATTGCCATAGTCACAGTATTGGGCAGCGCCACTCATCCTGTGAGTGAACACCTCGCCATAGTCACAGTATTAGGAAACGTCACTCATCCTGTGAGTGGATACCCCGCCATAGTGACAGTACTGGGCAGCGCCACTCATCCTGTGAGTGAACACACCGTCATAGCGACAGTACTGGGCAGCGCCACTCATCCTGTGAGTGAACACACCTTCATAGTGACAGTATTGGGCAGCGCCACTCATCCTGTGAGTGAACACACCGCCATAGTGACAGTATTGGGTAGCGCCAATTATATTGTGAGTGGACACACCGCCATGGGGACAGTATATGGCAGCACCACTCATCCTGTGAGTGGACATACCGCCATAGTGACAATACTGGGCTGCGCCACTCATCCTCTAAGTGAACACACACCACTATAGTGACAGTATTGGGCAGCGCCACTCATCGTGTAAGTGGACACACCGCCATAGTGACAGTATTGGGCAGCGCCACTCATCCTGTGAGTGAACACACTGCCATAGTGACAGTATTGGGCAGCGCCACTCATCCTGTGAGTGGACACACCGCCATAATGACAGTATTGGGCAGCGCCACTCATCCTGTGAGTGAACACACCGCCATAGCAGCATGTATTTAATAGCACATTTCCTAGTGCTAATTAATATTTATGAAGTTTAAATTATTCCCTGAACATCCTGCCTCACAGCCGACAATGGCTGCGGCGGGGCGCGACGGGAAGATGACGTACGTATATCCTCTACCAGGACCACGTGGGCACTGATACATTCCCGAGCAGGGTTGCCAGATCTAAATTGCCAAAAGTAGCGGGCAGACGGTATAAAAGTAGCAAATTTGCAATAAGAGTAGTCCAATTTTTTGTTTGGTGACTGATATGGGTTTCAAAGAAATATATTTTGACATTAAGAGAACATTACATGATTTTAATTGTTTTATTAATATTATCTCCGCAAATATATATTAAAAAATATGATAATTGGATAACTTCCAAAAAAAATTCCGGTCCCTCACCGGAATTCCCTAACTGGACCGAGAATCAGTGGTTCAAAAAGTTGTGCCTAGTCCTCGAGTCTCAAAATGCTATCATCTTGAGTCTTCTAAATGAGAATCTAGCGAACCGCGCTAATCTCCAACAACAACAACAAGAAATAACCCTCCTCCGCAAGGATATTAGAAACTGCAAGGCTAGCCAAGACCAACTACAGCATGATTTGAATGATCTCCGTGAGGAAAACAACCTTCTGAAAACTGATGAAGCCATAAAAAAACAGGAGGAAGCTCTCAGCAAAATGACTGCATGTATCAGTACATTTTCAGCCCAACGTTCCGTCTCCCAAGAAGCACAAGACCAGCAAAAGCTGCTAGACTCTGTTATTGTGTCGTCCCAAGATATACCCGTGGAACATGAAGGTGAAAATTGTGTCGAAATAGCTCAGGCTCTCATAAAAAACAAATTGCAGCTCATTCTAAACAAAACTGACGTTATTGCCGCCTACAGAGTAGGCAAAAAGAATCCATCAGGTCAAAACCAGCGGAAAATTCGCCTGAAGCTGACTTCCCAGTTCACGAAATCCCATCTTGTCCGGACAGCTGCATCCCAACGGAAGGGATTATACATCAACGAGTGCTTGACTAGGAACAGACAGCAACTCCTCTACCGCCTGCGTCAAATCCGTCAACAAAACCCAGATGCGATTCATCAGTGCTTCGTTAGAGATGGACTGATAAAGGTGAGAAAAACCGCAGAGGGCAAAATGTTTACAATTACTAAAGAAGAGAACCTCAACACCTTCCTCTCCCAATGTTGTTTGTCTCACCTTATTATCACTCTCAGTGAATTAACTTAATTAACCCCATTGTCAACTAGTGGGGCTAGGTATCCTAAGTCTCCTTGTTTCATTTTCTGACTTAATTTTTAACTTACTCTTAACTAGTCATTTACTGAAATTATTTAATTGAGTGCATTAATAGTTCTTCAGGTCTTATTAATTATACAGTCATAACTGAACTATTTATAGTTAATAATCATTAGCTTAAATTTGCCTATGTTTATTATTCAACTTTTCTTTGATTTCATTTATTACCTAGGTTGCCTAGCCTCGCCATGCTCCCTTACTCCATTGTACCCCTGGCTTTGCCTGCATCTCAAATTTCAAATTGTTACTTACAGTGTACCTGAGAGTACTTGTAAGCAATCTACCTCATTTTTTCTTTTTTGCTCAATTTGTTTTTGTATTGTTTAGTCTTGTTTATATCTTTGTTTTGTATTTCTATATCTTGTGTTTTGTATAGTCCATGTTTATATGTTTTTTCGTTAATCTCATTTATTACCTAGGTTGCCTAGCCTAGCCATACTCTCTTACTCCATTGTACCCCTGTAAGCCCCTTGTAAGCTACCTCATTTTTTTTCTTTTGTTATTCATTTTGTGATTGTTTTGTACAGTATTGTGTACATTTTTTTCCCTTTTTTATAGCTTATTTCTACCTTGTAATTTGCCTTTCTTTCCTTGTTTTTCCTGCAATCAGCTTTTTTATGCAGACAAGTATAGACCCTGAACTAAACCTCTTATCCACTATCTATGACAATCATCACTTTAATGATCTAAATTGCAGATATTTTGCAGCACATGATGTAAACAATGTATTAACTCATAATCACAATATCTCTGTAATCAACTTGAACGTTAGATCCCTAGGTAAACACTTCGATGATGTTAGTGCCTTGATTGAAACTATTGACAACAAATTCTCTTTTATTATACTTACTGAAACATGGTTGAAAGAGGATACTACTCAACTCTTTAACATGCCTAACTACTCAGCAATTCACAACTGTCGTCAACTTCAGAGAGGTGGTGGCACTGCTCTTTACTACCACCAAGAACTAACATGCATAAAAGAAATTAGAACTAGAGACTGCTATGGGGAGTATATCTTCGCCAGCTTCAGAGTCAAGGGTGCCGAGTCTGTCCTGTCTGTGGGTGCAGTGTATAGAATTCCTAACACTGATGTGTCCGAATTCAACTCAAACCTTAGAATTCTAATACTTGATAACAGACTGAACAAAAACCATCTAATTATCGCAGGGGACTTTAATATTGACCTCTGCGAGCCTGAACACCCCACTGCTGTTAGCTTCCTCAACTGTATGAATTCCTGCCTCCTCATACCTTTAATCACTAGACCTACTAGAATCACTGATAGCACTGCCACGACTCTAGATCACATCTGGACAAACATAACCTCTCCGCTTACTTCAGGTATAATCACCAACAGCACTACAGACCATTACCCCACCTTTCTCTTAACTAACATTAGCAAACCACCTCTAGAGTCAAGAGAGTTACGTTTTAGACTGCACAATGAAACTGCTATAGACAATTTTATAACTGCTGCTGATAATGTCAACTGGGAGTCCGAGTTAGGTAACATAGAGGACATCAACCTAGCAGTGCAATCTTTTCTTCAAAAAACTCTTAGCCTTTATAACACCCACTGTCCTATGCTTACAAGACAAGTCACAACCAAAAGGCTTAACAATCCCTGGCTTACAAAGGGAATACTTAAATCCATTAATAAAAAACATGACCTTGAGAAGAAGTATAGGTTAGGAATTGTCTCCAAAGAATTCTCAAACAATTACTCATTATTGCTATCTAAGATAATTAGACGAGCCAAAACTAAATACTATGAAGATAAATTTACCCAAATAAAGAGCAACATTAAACAAACTTGGAGCACAATTTCACAAATATTGGGATCAAAGAAGTCTTTAAATAACAAACCAACACTCCTGTCCAATAACGATGGTCAGCTTTCAGCCTCTGATTCTGCTATTGAGTTCAATAGGTTTTTCTCTTCCATTAGTTCATCCCTTGCAAATGATATTCCATCTTCCAGTACTGACATTAAGGACTATCTTACAGGTAACTATCCACAGTCTCTGTACCTAAAGCCTATTAATTCCACTGACGTCAATGAGATAATCCTTTCCCTTAAAACCAAGTCTAGTGCCCTTGAGGAGATACCAACTTTAATTTACAAAAAAGCCTCCAGATCTTTAGCCCCGGCTATTGCTTTGCTCTTCAACAAGTCACTTGAACTCCAAACCTTTCCAGATATTCTAAAAAAAGCGAGAGTAACGCCTGTCCACAAATGTGGTGATCTCACAGATGTTAACAACTACAGACCTATATCAATCCTGCCAAACTTGTCAAAATTTTTTGAAAAACTAATCTATAAGCAGCTTTACTCATATCTAGCCAAACACAATATACTTAGCCCTTGCCAATATGGCTTCAGACCCCAAAAAAGCACTAACGATGCAATTATTAGTATGCTTAACTCGATTCATACAGCTCTTGATAAAAATGAGTTCCCTGTTGGGTTATTTGTGGACCTGCGTAAAGCTTTTGACACTGTCAACCACCAAAACCTTCTTCTTAAATTACATCATTATGGAGTCAGAGGACACTCCCTGCAATACCTCAAATCCTACCTTACTGACAGGCTCCAATATGTTTCTGTGAATAATGCAATTTCTCCCACCCTACCCATCAACATTGGTGTTCCTCAGCGCAGCATACTTGGCCCTCTCCTCTTTCTCATCTACATTAATGACCTTCCAAATGCCTCCCAACACCTCAAACCCATTCTATTTGCTGACGACACAACCTTCATTTACTCCAGTCCTGTCCCCCTTGCTCTAAATGCCACAGTAAATACTGACCTAAATAAAGTCCATCTTTGGCTAACTGCCAACAAACTCACCCTTAACATTGACAAAACTTTCTATATTCTGTTTGGCAATAAATCCTCTAATCAAATAAATCTCAAAATAAACAATACCCAAATTTGTAACAAATTAGATGGCAAATTCCTTGGCATTCTCATTGACCACAAGCTGAATTTCTAGGGACGCATTCTAAATATATAAAAAAAAGTTTCAAAAACTGTGGGCATTCTTTCTAAGATCAGATATTATGTACCACGCCCAGCCCTGGTGACTCTCTATTACTCCCTTATCTATCCATATCTCAACTATGGTATTTGTGCTTGGGGCTCTACTACCCAAAATCACTTACGTCCTCTAATTACTCAACACAAAGCTGCTATTAGGACAATATCCAACTCTGGCCCCAGACATCACTCGGTACCCCTACTCAAATCTCTGAATATGTTAGACATTAAGTCACTGCACATTCTCTCATGTGTATTATACATATATAAAACGCTAAACTATAATGCCAATCCTGATCTCAAAAGCTTCATAGAAGGTTGTAACAGAACCCATGAGCACTACACCAGAAATAAATACAGTTTTGATATTCCTAGAGTACGACTTAATCAAACTAGAAATGCCCTACAAATCAAGGTGCCCAGAATGTGGAATGACCTTCCCAACCATGTTAAAGACTGTACCTCTCTCAACCTGTTTAAGATAAAAACGAAGCTATACCTAATAAATTCCCTGTAACCTACCTTACCCTTTTATTGTCAACCAATGTCTGTTTTTTTTTAAAGAGCGCTGTTTGTCGACATAATTGTATTTGTGCTGCTTTTTCAGCTATGTTTTCATTTCTTGTTTTCATTCTACTCTTTATGCTCAATTAGTATTAAGCTTGTCATTTAAGTTTTTCATGCCCGAAACGCTTTGCGTAATAGTGGCTTTAGGCATTGTATGTACTAGCTCTACCTATAAGTCAACCAATCTTTGTAAAAATTTCTTGTATGTATGTACCTTACCTAAATAAACATTTTATTTTTTATTTTTTTTTTTATAACTTACCAATATTTCCTGTATATCAAGCATAATGGGTGTTGAGTCCTTTCACGTCTTCACAGTTGTAGAGTATCAAGACCTTCTTCGTCTGCATCCTCAACCTTGTTCTTGTATATTGCAGACTCATATTTAAACATTGACAGGGGTGGTTCAAATGACGAGCAACAAGTTTTGTTTTCTTCAAGACATATTTTGATTCTCAAGACTGATGTCAAAAGCTCAAGTCCCATTCGATTTCTCAGTTTAGTTTTCACAGACGTAACTCTCGAAAATACCCGTTCAACCAAGGCATTACTGATTGGTAAGCTGTATGTTTTCAATGCAAACTCAGCGAGGTCAATCAGTATGGGATCGCCAGCAGCGTTCTTGACAGTTATTGCCTTGGTCCAAAATAGTGATCCATTTGTTGGAATTTATCCTTCACAAATGTTGGACCAGTCAATAGTTAACAGTAGGTGCCACTGACTTTCATATTCACTAAGCTTAGATTGGTCAGCTAGTACTAATGGAAGTTCTGAAAATGGTGGCCGTGTGTAGCTAAGGCATATGATAGCTGACAGATTTTTAACCTTTTTGAAAGTCTCAGCATTACTTGAATACGAGAAAGAAGCTATTTACAAGCTTTCACTAAAAATGATGGCATCTTTCTTGACTCTTTTGAAACTTGTCCTGGGTAATAAAATTGTTTTGTCAGTTATTGGCCAGAAGTATTGAAAATTCGTAACCAAAATCCACTTTCTCCAGGGGCCGATATGTTGAATTAGCATCAAGCTTAGCATGATCAGGATGTACGACTCTTCTGAGCATTCCAAGAGTGAAGTTTACTAAGACAGTGTGAAGGCTACATTGATCTCCTTCATCTTTTTGATAAAGTAAATTCATCCTCTCAAAATCATTTACGATTGGTTTGAGAAATGTGAAATATAGCTTATCGGGGGGAGGGGGGGGGGGGAATCAGAGTGCATTAAAAATAGTTGCCTTGCAACATACTTATCACAAGAGGAAGAAGTGAATTGGTAATGAGTTAAAGAATCCCACTGATCTAACAGTCGCTTTACACTGCCGCTCCTCGCCAACCATCGTCTTCCTGACAAAGGTATATTAACAGTAAAGGATCTTTCCCATCATTTATCACTCTGTAAGTTTCTAGATAAACTTTTTCTCCTTAATGAAGATCTGTGGAACCAGCTGCAGCTTTCGGGATGAAGTATTAATAACAAATAAGGTTGGGAAATCTATGGCCTCTGCGGAGGATTATCTTTCCTTGCGGTTACTTTTTCTTTCGAAGGTTCCAAGGATCAATGTCCCCAGGGGGGCCGGGGACATTGACAGAACATATGACGATGCCAGCTTTGTACAGAGCAACTGAACACTCCTAATTGTAAGAACTATTTTTCCCACTTTCTCTTACTCTTCTCATTTCGCCATTTCAACAGGTCAAGTGGAACGGTCCAGTCGCCCATGCAGTTATCTGTAAAATCTGGGGGACCACTTGATCTGGGCATCTGTTCACCCTTGTTGCAGGGTTAGGCTGTCTTAAGGGACATTCTGTCCACACATAGGATACAGGAGGATAAGTCACTGAGGGCTACCCTCTGCGAGTCCCAACCAACCAAGTGGAAGGATGGAGTGCATAGCCCTCGGCTCAGGAGAACTTATTCCTAGGAAGGGAATTGCTGAGAAAAGCAACTATACAAGATAAAATGAACAGGAACTGAGACAATGAGAGGACACCGGGTAAAAATCCGCCCCTCAGCCGGGGAGGGGGAGTGAGGGATAGGCAATGAGAAACAGAAGGAACTAGCAAATCTGTTATCAACTCTCAAAGTAAGATTTTCTAGACTAATACCCACAAAGGACTCCTCTTTCATAGCACTATGCTACCAGGATGTAGATGTGGATACAATCATCAAGGGAGACAACATACGTATGTTGAAGGATAAACATTTCCAGGTTATTATTCCCCCTGAGCTGCAGGCCAGGAAGACAATAATCTTGAAGAGACTTGATGCAGGAATTACTGAAGACACCCCAGAAAATATTAAACATGATATAGAATATAGGAATGATTGGGCCAAGGTAGAAGAGGTAATCCTCATGCCGAGAGTGTCTAACATGATGAAAATAAGGTTTGAAGAAATCTCCATGGCACAGAAAGCCCTCAGACAAGGTATCCATTGCAACTACTATCACCTTAGCACGGACAACAACAACCTTGAGCAGGAGGAATACTATAACATTACCCCTTGTTGGACATGCTATAAATACGATCACACAGCCGCAGAGTACAAACAAACGGGCCAAGTATGTTCAGAATGTGCTGGACAGGGACACACATACAGAGACTGCATGAATAAATCAAACCCCAAATGTCTCAACTGTGAGGGTCCTCACCGCACACTTGCATCAATATGTCCCATTAGGAAGGACATCCTAAAACAAAAAAGGGCCGATGCCTTAGCAAAAAAGACAGCAATGGCCAATAATACTTATGCAGGTATAACTACCACCAATGCTTGGTCTAACAAGATATCACATAATCCAGCAAACACTACCCCACACACTCCAACAAACATGACCTCACAGGTAAATGGGGACCTACCCACAAAGATCCTGAGCAGTATGTTCTTTGCTCATTTAGAAAACATAGCAAACCCAGGGTCATTTAGATCTGTAATTAAAGAGATGTACAAGATGAATAGTCTCCCATTAATGGAATTCCCAGACACTAACTCCACTAATTCCACTAACATCATAAAAGTCCTGGTGGACAGCAATGTAGCCAGCACTACCCCAACTGTGACTAACTCCCAACAAGTGGCAGCATCCACGACCCCAGCAACCACCAACAAGCCAGAGGAAGATGATACAACACCAGCAACTACCACTCAGGACCCCCGGAGACGGGCCACACACAAACAACAAAACATACAAGTACCACAGGACCAGGGACTCGCAACGGCTCTCACTGATTCCCGCACACCCACACAAAATGTCACCCAAGCCTCAGTAGTGACCCCAAACACAATCAATTTCTTCTCAAGCAAAACAACCCACCGGGTTACCCACAAGA
Source organism: Procambarus clarkii (assembly GCF_040958095.1). Taxonomy (NCBI): domain Eukaryota; kingdom Metazoa; phylum Arthropoda; class Malacostraca; order Decapoda; family Cambaridae; genus Procambarus; species Procambarus clarkii. Next base: position 50,177 of record NW_027189169.1, read on the forward strand.
CCCTCAGAGAGCAAATACAAACTCATCAAATATAATTCCAACACAACATTCCCGGTGTCTCTCCGAATGACGTGTATGACCAGATAAGGTCATATACTTTTAACTCAAACCGAAAACCCATAACCATTCAACAGATAAGCAGCGAGGACTTTGACGCAATGCACAATGGTTATGGAATGATCCCAAACAATCCACAAGTGGAAGAGACCCATCAGATTCAACATAGCCATCCAGTCATTAACAATAATTCAACACAATGTTCTATGCTGGACTCCGCACAGAGCATTGGAACTCAGCAACTTGTACAGAGAAATAGACCCTGATATAATACTCATTAACAGCCATGGAAAAAAGAACAGCGAGAAGATCAAGATCTTCAATTACAAAATTTACCAGGTCAACAGAGCTGACCAGGCCAACGATGGAGCGGCAATTGCCGTAAAAAGAAATATTCCTCACAAAATTCTAGATAACTTCCAGGAAAATTTCCTGGCAATTGAACTCCAAACTACGAAAGGTATAATCTTCACAGGAACATGCTACCAACCACCAAGACGTCCTTACCTTCCCCTTGCCGACATCATGAAACTTACCAGAAGGAACAGACCTGCCTACTTTCTGGGAGATCTGAACGCCAAGCACAGAAGACACAGGGACATGGAAAGAACAACCAAGCAGGAGAAGCCATCCACAATATGATAAGGTACGGAAATCTAACCCACCTGGGCCCAGACTTCCCAACTTACGTCAGACAAGGCCACAGTGGTAAACCAGACATAATACTGTCAAACAACCTCCACTTCCTAAACACCCACATAGAAAGGGTCCTGTGAGCACAAGCGACCACCTACCAATAATAATGACGCTGTCAACTAACCCCATTCAGAAACCCTCACCACCAAGACTTCAATACACTAAAACTGACTAAAAGCACTAACGATGCACTTATTAGTATGCGTAACTCGATTCATACAGCTCTTGATAAAAATGAGTTCCCTGTTGGGTTATTTGTGGACCTGCGTAAAGCTTTTGATACTGTCAACCACCAAAACCTTCTTCTTAAATTACATTATTATGGAGTCAGAGGACACTCCCTGCAATACCTCAAATCCTACCTTACTGACAGGCTCCAGTATGTTTCTGTGAATAATTCAATTTCTCCCACCCTACCCATCAACATTGGTGTTCCTCAGGGCAGCATACTTGGCCCTCTCCTCTTTCTCATCTACATTAATGACCTTCCAAATGCCTCCCAACACCTCAAACCAATTCTATTTGCTGACGACACAACCTTCATTTACTCCAGTCCTGACCCCCTTGCTCTAAATGCCACAGTAAATACTGACCTAAATAAAGTCCATCTTTGGCTAACTGCCAACAAACTCACCCTTAACATTGACAAAACTTTCTATATTCTGTTTGGCAATAAATCCTCTAATCAAATAAATCTCAAAATAAACAATCCCCAAATTTGTAACAAATTAGATGGCAAATTCCTTGGCATTCTCATTGACCACAAGCTGAATTTCCAGGGACACATTCTAAATATATAAAAAAAAGTTTAAAAAACTGTTGGCATTCTTTCAAAGATCAGATATTATGTACCCCGCCCTGCCCTGGTGACTCTCTATTACTCCCTTATCTATCCATATCTCAACTATGGTATTTGTGCTTGGGGCTCTACTACCCAAAATCATTTACGTCCTCTAATTACTCAACACAAAGCTGCTATTAGGACAATACCCAACTCTGGCCCCAGACATCACTCGGTACCCCTACTCAAATCTCTGAATATGTTAGACATTAAGTCACTGCACATTCTCTCATGTGTAATTATACATATATAAAACGCTAAACTGTAATGCCAATCCTGACCTCAAAAGCTTCATAGAAGGTTGTAACAGAACCCATGAGCACCACACCTGAAATAAATACAGTTTTGATATTCCTAGAGTACGACTTAATCAAACTAGAAATGCGTCTACAAATCAAGGGACCCAGAATGTGGAATGACCTTCCCAACCATGTTAAAGACTGTACCTCTCTCAACCAGTTTAAGATAAAAACGAAGCTATACCTAATAAATTCCCTGTAACCTACCTTACCCCTCTATTGTCAACCAATGTCTGTTTTTTTTAAAGAGCGCTGTTTGTCGACAGAATTGTATTTGTGCTGCTTTTTCAGCTATGTTTTCATTCCATGTTTTCATTTTACTCTTTATGCTCAATTAGTATTAAGCTTTAGTCATTTAAGTTTTTCATGCCCAAAACGCTTTGCGTAATAGTGGCTTTAGGCATTGTATGTACTAGCCCTATCTATAAATCCATCACTCTTTGTAAAATCTCTTGTATGTATGTACCTTACCTAAATAAACATTTGATTTGATTTGATTTGATTTGATTTGATTTGATTTGATCTTCTACAACTCATAACACAACACGGGTGGACGGATGAGCGCAAAAGACTACAAAGGGAAAGACTTCAAGATGAGCTGCAAGATCTGTGCAAAACAGAGTACACCAAACAATGGGATGACCTAATAAGCAAAATCCATGTCGACTACAGAAACCCAGGAAAGTTCTGGAAAAAAGAAAAGACCCTGATGGGAAGCTCTTCTGAGGAAACACCCTACATCATAGACGCCTCAGGAAATAAACTCTATGAGGAGAGAGAACAAGAGCAGGAATTCAGGAAATTCTGGGAAAAAATATTCAGGATAAACCCGGAAGAAAATTTAAATTTTTGCCCAATTAATGAAAGGGAAATTACAACTCAAGTCGATAACAGAGCTGCAGCACTACTCCCGACGCAAACAATAGACCTTAACAACATACGCGATGACTGCCACCTTATGAAACACATAACCATTGCAGAGGTCCATAAAACAATTATGGGTTTCAAGAACAAGGCGCCGGGCAACAGCAAAATAAATAAGATGGTATTATCCAACCTACCAGTGATTGCACTCCATCAATACACATGTATCTTAAATGCAGCTCTTGCATCTGGACTATTCCCCACATACTTCAAGAATGCCACAATAAGATTAATCCCCAAGCCAGGTAAACCCCCAACCCATACTGAAAACTACAGGCCAATTTCCCTCCTCGAAGTACCAGGTAAAATATTAGAAAAAAATATCAATCAGAGACTTGTGAAGTACATGGAAGAGGAAGGGAAGTATAACACCAGGCAGCATGGGTTTACAAACTGCAGAGGGGCCCATACAGCTATAGCCCTGATCTACGAGCATATAGCCAACGCAGTGTCGTAAAAAGATCAGTGTAATATAGTGCTTAGGGACGTCTCGAAAGCCTTCGACAAAGTGTGGCACACAGGCCTAAAATATAAGATATCTGAACTAGGGCTTCCTGAGAGATTTACTGCTACTCTCTGCAGCTTTATAGACAATAGAACTGCTAGGCTTAATATCGGCAGCTACTTGGGTGACGTAATAGAACTGAAAAGTGGAGTACCACAAGGAAGCTGCCTCTCCCCCACTCTATTCAACATATATACAGCTGACCTACCCCAACCCCAACATGGAGAATACATCACATACGCTGACGATGTCACCCAAATAATTTGCCAACCGGGCCCATCAAAGCCGCTACTAGCCGACAAGACCAAGGCGGCAATTGAACTCATAAACAACTTTGAGAAGCAATGAAAAATTAGCACAACAAACAAAAGTTTCAGATAATACACATTGCGAAAAGAAACCCGGACCCCATCATCCTTGACAACCAGTCGATCCAATATGCGGAGGTAGGCAGAATACTGGGACTCATGATAAATAGAACAGGGATACAAATTCATGTAAGGGACCGACTAAACAAAGCCAAAGCAGCATTAGGAAAACTGAGAAGATTCCGAAGCCTCAGTACTAACATTCAGATCCACCTATATAAGGCTCTAGTTCGGCCGTATCTAGAGTATCCCCCAGTACCACTGCACACCATAAAGAAAACTAACTTGCAGAAACTGCAAGCAGTACAAAATAAGGCGCTAAGGAGAGCAGCAAAACACCGTCCACCATATGATCAGACAATCCAGGAGCTCCACGAACTCCTGAACATACAGCCACTAAACATCAGACTGCAGCACCAAGCCATCAGGGTATGGAACACCATCGAAATGTTAGAGGACACAATGTTTGAAAGATTGCTCCAAGATGAGACGCCCCGCTCCCACAGCTGGTGGCCCAAGAGCCTCGATTCTCTGGATGAAAACCCCGCCCCACAGTATATAATTCCCAGACGAGATATATATATGTATATATGAACAGTTCATATATGTGTATATATGAACAACTCGATAAATAATAATATGTATGTATGAACAACTCCATAAATAATAATACTGAAATAAAGAGCCTTATACAGAACAACATGTGTGGAAGCATCGGAGTGTGTATATATGAATGCTACACAGTATTCATCTATGGACATTGTGACGATAATCTCTTTCAAGAGAGATTGAGCCTGCTCTTCCCTACATCATTACATCTTTAAAGTACAAGATACTATATAGAAGATACGTCCACCAGTATCGCCAAACGTTTTGCCCAGGAAGCAAATCGTACCATGCACACCCCGACACCTGCTACAGCCGCCGTAACCAGCAAACTGCTCATACTCCGCCTGCCTGTTGCTGATTGGCTGGTGTCTCGCCACACCTGCACTCGCCACCACCAAAAGTCGACGTCTGGGCAGCAGCACGCCGTACTCGTCAGAATATCTCTGTGCTCCTTGGAGTTGACATCTCTCACTAGTAGACTAAGCCTTGGCTTTCGTGTACTAAGGGAGGTGGCAGCTTGAAGCCAGTATTCCAGCACCTCACCTCTTTAATTTATATTGCTATCACTATAACTTATTTGTCTTAGAGTAACTTTTCATTGCCAGTGATTATTCATGTTGTTTTGTTTGTTGACTTGTCCTGCATTTTATGAAATTGCCTTTATTCATGTCTTGTTTTCTAGAGTAATTCAAATTTCATTGTTTATATACTTGTGTTTTGTGTGTCTTCCCATTACCTTACCACAGACGAAAGGACAAACTTCTCTTTTTTTTTGTTATGTGACGAGGCCCTGCCCCCAGCTTTTGAAACAGCCGAACACCAACGCTTTACCGTCACATTACAACATCCATATATGGTGAAACACATGTGAAGAACCTCTCACACACTCACAGCTCCCTGACAAGAGGGAGCCAGTTAGCTTAGCTGCCAACACCCACACATGGTGTCAGCAAGGCGGACAGCCCGCCTGCTTTCATACCTCTCACTGTATTTCCCACTTCTATACTTCCCTTCACTTATGCCTCTCCTTCCTCTTTACTCCCCCCCCCCCCCAAAAAAAAAAGGGGGGGGGGGGTTGGCGGGTGTGTGGCCGGGGCTCCTGCGGTAAGTGGTGTAGTCAGTCAGGCTGTTGGTCGCGGCTGTCATCTGTACACATTATATTATAAAAGCATGAATAATCATCATTGAGTTTCTTAACATTAAGAGCCCAGTGGCTCTTAATGCTAGGAGCGCGGTGGCTCTCAAAAGTAGCCCAATTCGCTACTTGTAGCCCAGTCTGGCAATCCTGCTCCCGAGATCATAATTAAAACCAGTGTGCCTGTCCCCAGCGACCTCTGGTGGGCGCTCCTCGCGCCACAGTGACTCACGCGTCCGGGCGCTCCTCACCGGCCTCGGGGACACCTCACCTGCTGCTGTTGTGTACTCACCTAGTTGTGCTTGGGGGGGTTGAGCTTCGGCTCTTTGGTCCCAACTATCAACTGTCAGTCTACTGATGTACAGGTTCTAGAGCCTATTTGGCTCTATCATATCTACATTTAAACTGCCGCCGGCTTCATGTCCTTATCGAGGCCCCTAGTATTAGTAGCCTTCAGGTAAATTTGAAACTGTGTATGGAGTCAGCCTCCACCACATCACTGCCTAATGCATTCCACCTGTTAACTACCCTGACACTGAAAAAGTTCTTTGTAACGTCCCTGTGGCTCATTTGGGTATGCAGTCTCCACCTGTGTCCTCTGGTTCGCATACCACCCGTGTTAAAATGTTTATCCTTATCTACCCTGTCAATTCCTCTTAGAATTTATAGATGGTGATCATGTCTCCCCTTACTCTTCTGTCTTCCTGTGTTGTGTAGTTTAGTTCCGGTAATATTTCCTCGTAGCTCATACCCCTCAGATTGGGGACTAGCCTGGTGGCTATAGTCCCAGGGTGACCCAAGAAGGGTGACCCAAGAAGAGTGACCCAAGAAGAGTGACCCAAGAAGGGTGACCCAAGAAGGGTGACCCAAGAAGAGTGACCCAAGAAGGGTGACCCAAGAAGGGTGACCCAAGAAGGGTGACCCAAGAAAGGTGACCCAAGAAGGGTGACCCAAGAAGGGTGACCCAAGAAGGGTGACCCAAGAAGGGTGACCCAAGAAGAGTGACCCAAGAAGAGTGACCCAAGAAGGGTGACCCAAGAAGGGTGACCCAAGAAGGGTGACCCAAGAAAGGTGACCCAAGAAGGGTGACCCAAGAAGGGTGACCCAAGAAGAGTGACCCAAGAAGAGTGACCCAAGAAGGGTGACCCAAGAAGGGTGACCCAAGAAGGGTGACCCAAGAAAGGTGACCCAAGAAGTGTTGACCCAAGAAGGGTTGACCCAAGAAGGGTGACCCAAGAAGGGTGACCCAAGAAGGGGTGACCCAAGAAGGGTGACCCAAGAAAGGTGACCCAAGAAGGGTGACCCAAGAAAGGTGACCCAAGAAGGGTGACCCAAGAAAGGTGACCCAAGAAGGGTGACCCAAGAAGGGTGACCCAAGAAAGGTGACCCAAGAAGGGTGACCCAAGAAGGGTGACCCAAGAAAGGTGACCCAAGAAGGGTGACCCAAGAAGGGTGACCCAAGAAGGAGTTAATTAGCAATAATAGCCTACAATAATAACCTGCAAAAATAACTTACAACAATGACCTTCAACCATCATTTATATTTTTCCTGATATGTGACACCACTTCCCCACAAGGTCAGAAGGCTTGGTATGACGCCCCCCCTTCCCCCATCCCACAGTAGGGGGGGACGTCATACACACACATATATATATATATATATATATATATATATATATATATATATATATATATATATATATATATATGTTACTTACATACTTACAGATATATACCCCCCCTTCCCCTGCAATATATATGTGCGGACATATGTATAATTTTTAAGTCCAGTAATCATTTCCTAGAGTTTCTTTTGTGATCTTTTTAGAGATAAAATAAACTCTTGGAACAATATTACTTGTAAGACTATTTTCTTCATTTATCCCACCTCACCTGAGGACACTGTACAGTGTTCAGCTCACCTGAGGACACTGTACAGTGTTCAGCTCACCTGAGGACACTGTACAGTGTTCAGCTCACCTGAGGACACTGTACAGTGTTCAGCTCACCTGAGGACACTGTACAGTGTTCAGCTCACCTGAGGACACTGTACAGTGTCCAGCTCACCTGAGGACACTGTACAGTGTCCAGCTCACCTGAGGACACTGTACAGTGTCCAGCTCACCTGAGGACACTGTACAGTGTTCAGCTCACCTGAGGACACTGTACAGTGTCCAGCTCACCTGAGGACACTGTACAGTGTCCAGCTCACCTGAGGACACTGTACAGTGTCCAGCTCACCTGAGGACACTGTACAGTGTCCAGCTCACCTGAGGACACTGTACAGTGTTCAGCTCACCTGAGGACACTGTACAGTGTCCAGCTCACCTGAGGACACTGTACAGTGTCCAGCTCACCTGAGGACACTGTACAGTGTCCAGCTCACCTGAGGACACTGTACAGTGTCCAGCTCACCTGAGGACACTGTACAGTGTCCAGCTCACCTGAGGACACTGTACAGTGTCCAGCTCACCTGAGGACACTGTACAGTGTCCAGCTCACCTGAGGACACTGTACAGTGTCCAGCTCACCTGAGGACACTGTACAGTGTCCAGCTCACCTGAGGACACTGTACAGTGTCCAGCTCACCTGAGGACACTGTACAGTGTCCAGCTCACCTGAGGACACTGTACAGTGTCCAGCTCACCTGAGGACACTTTACAAATGGCTTTTGAGTCTTTTAATTTCCAATGTTCTTCCTGATTATGTCACAACTTCTGGTTATATTTATAATTTCATTCTCTCCACCTCCTTCAAACATGTGTGTGGGTGACGGAATGTCGTCTAACCTTTGTGGTGTGAACACTGATGTAAAATATTAATTCAGAGTGACTGGTGTTCTTTTATCGTCCATTATTACTTGGTTAGTCTCATCTGTTAAGGGTCCTCCCAAGTCCTTTGTTTGGGTTTTACTTCTTACTAGCAGTACCCGGCCACGCGTTGCTGTGGCTCAGCAACGCATGTGCGTTGCTGAGCCACAGCAACCTTCTCTGTCCCCCAGTCCTCCCCACCATTTCCCCGCTTACCCGTCTCCTCGTCCTCCCCACCATTCCCCACTCCACCATCCCCTCTTCCTTCCCACCATGCCCCAATCCCCTGTCCTTTTGTCCTACCCACCATGCCTTACTCCCTGTTACGAACCCAAGTTCATTGTCAGAGCACGGAGCAGTGACGTCAACGCCATCTGTGAGTCCGCTCCCGAAACCCCCACGAAATGGACGACGCCATCTAGTGGTGGCAGGAATACGCCAGCTAGACATGCTTGATTCTTGTCCTGGTAGCTCGTGAGGTAGCTAGTGCTGACCTCTGGTGAGGTGGTGCTCAGAACATCAGCACCATCTATTGAGCTAAAGCCAGTAAGTGATGTTTCCTAGTGGTTCCCATGTAGTGTCCCAGTACTGATGACGTGTCTGCTTTCACAGAGTCAACATAGGGCTGCTGTGATGCGGGAAGAGTCAGTCTACCCAAGGCAGCCAAGGTCTCTTCACCAGTCTGCTTTGCAGAAGCAGTGAGCCGCCACCGGACTAGAACTGTAGAGTGTTCAACTGTCTGCCTGAGGAGTGGCAGTGACGGGATTCGCCGTACCCGGGGCTGGCTGGTGGAAGAGACGGCCGACTGTGGTGCCGAACGAGGAGAGTAACCAGTGAGTTACACGAGGCTCCTGCCTAGGGCTCGCAACCCTAGTAGTTCGTCGTGAAGTGGCCTAACAGCGTGAGGCTGTTTGGTACCTGCCAGCTACAGGCTGGACTGTGGTTGTGGGCCTTCACGACGAGGCACCCAGTGGAATTGTGATTTGGCTGGCCTGTGGCTCCGGTAGACTCATCGTGGTTTCCTGGTACTTGCAGAGGGTAGTGCCGCTGAATAGGAAACCAGGCAAGACTGCACGGAGTGAGCTTCGCCATGTGTTCAGCGTCTTCAGAGTGAGACGATAATGTGCATTGTGTAGTGATATTTCCCGTTTATGACTTTTATATATCTATGGTGATGGGAAGTCAAATTATGCATGGTATAAAGTGACGAACTTGTGTGTTTTAATGTGCCTCCACTTTTCATTTTATTTGCATTACTGAGCTCACCCCTTGAAAGCCTCTACTAACTTGGGGCCAGATACCCAAACTCTAATACCATCAGAAAAGAACCCGGTTGCATCCCATAAGGGCCGTAACACTCCCCAGTCCCTTTGTCCTCACCACCATTCTCCATTCCCCAATCACCTCGTCCCCACCATCCCAATCTCCCCTGTCCCCTCGTCCTTCCCCACCATTACCCCCTCCCTTGTCCCCTCGTCCTCCCCACCATCTCTCACTTCCGTCCCCTCGTCATCCCCACCATTCCCCACTCCCTCGTCCGATGCCTTCCCAAATGGTTTGATGTTCACATCAGAAAATTGGGAACATCAAGTGATCTGATGTTCCGATCACTGAAATATAAGAAAAACAGTTAAAAAATGAAATAAAAATATGAAAAAATATAAAAATAAACTATTCTCACGAAATGAACAGTATGGTAAAAACACAGCTCAATTCCAGTGCAATTCACACAAAATAATTAAATCAAAATGAAAATAAATCAAAATCTAGGAAAATTAAATTTATCAATGCAATCAGAAACATTGAAATGCAATTGTAACATATCTAGTGTAGCTTGTGTTACTCTTACTTGCAATAGATGGCGCTGTTTTTCAAGAACAGCATAGTTTTACCTGTCACAGGCGGCATTTATACTTATACTTACGAAATGAACGGTATGGTAAACACCACAGCACAATGTCACACAAAATAATTCACTAAAAAATGAAATAAATCGAAATCGATGACAATATAATTTATCAATGCAATCGGAAACATTGAAATGGAATTCGTGATATATTTAGTATATCATTCATGTTGCCCTTACGTCCAACAGATGGCGCTGTTTTTCAAAAACGGCATGTTTTTTCCTGTCACAGGTGAGGCATGTATATAGTAGATATATAAAAAAAACGAGCCTATTCGAATGCAACGTTGTGTCAAAAATTCAAAGCAATCGGTAAAGAGGTTTCGAAGATTTCCCTCACATGAAAAAAACAGTTTTTCAGAAAAAGCATGTTTTTTTTACAGTCACAGACGTAACATCTATATAATATGTATATAAAAACCTGCTCGGATGTGAATGGAACGTTGTGTGAAAATTTCAAAGCAATCAGTGAAATACTTTTGGAGATTAGCGATTTTGAACAAACGAACATTTCCATTTTTATTTATAGATAAAAGTGTAGAACGACTTTGGATCTTTGGGCAAGTTTTTTTCGCAGTTCCTTTTGACTGATCTGATTTCCAGGGTGGCTGAGTTTAGTGCCCTATTATATATCAGTCAATGTTCATCGTGGATTTAATGTTCTCCAGAGGTTCTGCTTAGTTATAAATGCTCGTTTTACGACGTGTCATCCATCTAGTTCCCTTTTTTATATCTTTTTCCTATTGACACATTTTTAAACGAGTTCCATGATGACATTCTTGAAATCTTCCCATGATGCTTCCGTGTCATGTTCCCCTATCAGCTCCCTCCAGGAGAAGTTTTGCAGTTTCTCTCTCATTCCTTGATAGTCTCCTCGATGGTAATCTAAAAAATCAGCATCCAGGACCTTTAAAGAGTTTCTGTAATTGTTCTCCATCTTAGAATATTGTGATCACACGATGCGGTGAGCCTTTCCCCTTACCTGAATTTGATGGATCATGTCCACTTCTGAACTTCTGATGTTAGTACAAGGTCTAGAACGCTGTTACCTCGGGTGGGCTCTACCACATGCTGTATGAGCAGCCCGTCTTCTTAAGGTTTACCAACGTCAAAAAACGATCACTTTAAAGTGTCCTCTCCTAACTTACGAGAGGACCCAAAACAGAAAACGGGACAGTAGGTCATTTTCACGAGCTGCTTCCATTTTCTAGTACGACCATTTTTGGTCTTATGTAACGCATACGAGCGAAATGCGACGTTCTTTGTAATTGGACAGGTTGATATGAGATAGGAGTCCTGTACAAGGTCTAGAAATTGTTTTCCTTCTGCTTGTGATGTTAGATTTACCCAATCTATAGTCTCATGGTTAACGTCTCTCATTATTAGGGTTTGGGTTTATGATGCCACATCGATCACATTATGCAGATCAGCAACTTCCTCTGCTGCTGCGTCAGCCCTGTAACATGCACCCACTGTCATTTTGCTACCATCTTGAGCAAGTAGTAGGCATCCTTTAGTCACGGGAGACTACGGAGTTGCACTCTGGTTGTCAATCCTGGTGCAGCATCTGGTGTGACTGATGAGGCCAATCCGAGAGTGGCAGTCCATCCCACACTGAGCACAAAAGAAGTCTGATTCTGGTCTGTCTTCCTGGCTATCGGCTATCCTTCTCTGTCTCTATGCCTCCGATTTCTTGGCAAGTGACCCCTCAAACTTAGAGACCTCTCTGAACAGACTGCCCCCAGACTGAACGGTCTGCGGCCAGTGTTTCCCACGTAGCAAGATTGACATCCATGCCTTTCAGGTCCCTCTTGCATACGTCTTTGTACCGTAGCTGAGGTTTACATCTTGGATGCTTTCCCCTGCCTCAGCTCTCCGTACAGGAGATCCTTGGGGATCCTGCCGTCGCCCATTCGCACAACGTGCCCGAGCCAGCGCATTCATCTCTGCTTCAGCATTGTGTACATGCTGGTGATTCTTGCTCTCCCCAAGACGTTGTTGTTTGTCACCTTGTCCTGCCAGGTGATGTCCAAGATGTGTCTAAGGCAGCGCATGTGGTAGGCATTCAGCTGTCTTTCCTGATAGGCACGGGGTGTCCAAGACTCACTGCCATACAGGAGAGTGCTCAAGACACAGGCTCTGTAAACCTGGATCTTTGTACACTCAATCAGCTTATTGTTGGCCCACACTCTCTTTGTCAGTCTGGACATGGTTGTAGATGCCTTACCGATGCGTTTGTTTAGCTTCGTATCAAGAGAGAGGGAGTCAGAGATTGTGGAGCCCAGGTACATGAAGTCGTGAACGACTTCCAGTTTATATTCGGAAATGCCGATGTCAGGTGGGGAGTCCACTCATTGTTCCATGACCTGTGTTTTCTTCAGGCTGATAGTGACTCCGAAAGCCTGACAGGCCTCGCTGAAGTGGGTCATGAGCCGTTGGAGGTCGTCGGCTGAGTGGGCAGTGACTGCTGCTTCGTCAGCAAAAAGGAAGTCACGTAGACACCTCAGCCGAACCTTTATCTTGGCTCTCAGCCTGGCGAGCTTAAAGAGCTTTCCATCCGACCTGGTCGGGATGTAAATGCCTTCTGTGGCAGATCCGAAGACGTGCAGCAGCATAATTGCGAAGAAAATTCCGAATAGGGTTGGAGCCAGGACACAGCCCTGCTTTACACCACTTCGGATGTCAAAGGCGTCTGATGTTAGGCCATCAAAGACCACGGTGCCCCTTCATGTTCTTGTGGAAAGAACTGATGATGCTGAGAAGCCTGAGTGGGCATCCGATCTTAGGAGGATCTTGAATAGGCCATCCCTGCTGATGAGGTCGAAGGCCTTCATCAGATCTACCCCCTCCCCGCTCAGCTCGTTGTCGCCGTCTGGGGGCTTAGTGGGCGGCTGCCGGAGTGTGATGCTCCTTGGGACAGTCCTCTGTCCTTTTCTAGCCTTGTGCTCCTGCTGCCGTCCTCTCCAATTCTGCTGGGCATCTTTTCCTTTTCCTTCTGTTTCGTTTTTCTCCCCCCTCTTCTCCTATCTGCTTGCCGTTTCCTGCCGACCTTTTGCTCGTTCTGGTTCTTCCCTTGGACTTCTTCTACTTTGACGCCCGGGTGCTTGAGGAGGCATACTCTTGCACCCGTAGAACTGCGGTACCCGACGTCGAGAGCGAGGGGAACCTTTTATTGTCAATCCCCACTTCGTCACTGAACCCGATCTCGACGGACTGTCGGTTTCTTAAGGTGGCGTTTGTGGGGCGTATACTCACGACGCACCCCTAGGAGGCCCCGACAAGATCGGCGATAGCTTCTTGTTGGGTGTCCTGCCTCTAATTGTGGCTCCATGGTGGGTGTGGGGGCACATTCGTGAGTGAATTCGTAATTTCGTCAAGATGATAACCCCTGTTTCGGCTGTTTCTGGCTTACCTTTTCAGGCTCGTGGGGTGGGCGACCAAGCCCCCGAGTCGGTCCGTATTGGAAGACCGGGCTCTGTAGCCTCCGCTGCATTGGGCCCTGACCTTGCTCCTCCTTTGGCCTCTCTGACTCCTTCCCCTGGCTCCCCTCCCTCCTCTGTGGTTGGGTCGAGCCCCAAGCCCCCAGTGGTGACTACCTCGTCCCCTGGCGCGGCTCCTTCTCTAGTTGTTACTACTGCGCCTTTTAACCCCTCTCTCTCTGGGGGTTCTCACCGCCGTTCTCGTCACGGCCGCCCTCGCTCGATTCCTTCCAGTTCTGCTACCTATCAAGCCTTGTTTGGTCCCGCTTCGTGGGCCAAATATTTTGATCTCCTCCCTCTTGATTCTGCGCCTCCTGACGATTTCTCCCTTCATCGACATCTCATTGATTCCGTGGATGCCTCCATTACTTTTAACCCCACTCGTCTCGGTACGCGTGTCGTTGCTGCTCCTTCTCAGGATGCTGCTTCCCGCTTGGCTGCCTTATCCTGCCTTGGCGAGACCCCCGTTCGGGTCTCGAAGAACGTCCAGTTGAATGCCAGTGTTGGCACTATTTTGCTCCCGCCCCATGTTGCGACCGGTGTTCGGGACCTACGCGACTGCCACGACGATATTCGACATATCCTCGCTGCCCAGGGCCATTCTATTCTCCAGGTGGACACGTTTACTCGTCCCCCTCGTGGTAGTCGCCGTCAACCCCTCCGGGTTGTGAAGATTACCTTTGATGGTAGGACCCTTCCACCCTCTGTCATTCTTGCTGGTGCCAGGTGCTCTGTCCAGGAGTACATTCCTTCTCCTCGGCTCTGCAACAAGTGCTGGAGGTTTGGGCATGGTGCCCTCCGCTGCTCCGGGACTGTCTCTCTCTGTCCTTTGTGTGGTGGCGAAGGTCACTCTAAGTCGGAGTGCGCTTCTCCCCAGGCTCGTTGCCTCAACTGCGGTGAGGCCCATCCTACCTTCTCCCGTGCGTGTGTCCATTACAAGCTTGAGGCAGCCGTCCTCAACTTGAAGCACCGGGAGCGTTTATCTTTTCCTGAGGCGAGGCGCCAGGTTCGCCGGCTCCCGCCTTATGCTAATATCTCTTATGCTCGCGTGTTGCGCTCTTCCTCTCCTCGTCCTTCCCGCCTTCCTCAGACTCACAACCGTTTCCAGGCCTTGGACCCTGATGCGCCCACTGCCCCCTCCTCTGTCCCTTTGGGTTCTCTCCCGAAGGATCCTCCTCCTGGTCCTCTGTCTGGGGTTCCCCTTCCTTCTACCCGGTCTGTCGTGTCTTCTGTGTCTCCTTCCTCGTCCCCCTCCGATCCTCCTTCCCATCCTCTTCCTCCATCTATCGGCTCTCCCCGCCGCCTGTCGGTGCGGGCGGATGTCCATCGCTCTCCTAACGGCCGTCGTGTGTGCTCTCGTTCGGCTTCTCCTGTTGAGACACTGGAATCCGTTGCCCGGTACGTAGTTGCTGGGACACCGGTCTCTTTAAGTCAGAAGCGTAAGCCTGGCTCCTCTCCTTCCTCTTCCCCGGCGGGTAAGAAGGCTTCGCTTTCTTCCTCAGCTCCTCCTTCTGGCTCTGTTGCTCCTTCCACTCCCGTTTCAGTGCTTGCGCCCCCTGTTCCTGCTATGGAGGTTTCTTTGGCCCCTGCTTCCCTTTCGGTTGCTGCTCTTGCTGGGGTGCGCTCCTCTCTTTCTACTCCCCCTCTTCCTGCTGCTGTCCTTGACTGCTCCTCTCCGTTGTCTCCTCCTCCTCCTCCTCCTCCGGACCCTGCCCGCCCACCTCTGATCTGTTCTCCCGTTTCCTTCCCTCCGTCTTTGCTCAGTTTACCCATGCCCCCTAACCCTGACTTTGCTGACCCTGATCCCGACCCTGATATTCTTTAACGTGCTCTGTTGGTCTTTCGCCTTTGTTTCTTCCTTGTTCTCTGTTTTTGTCCTTTCTCTTCTCGTCGTTGTCCATTCTTCAATGGAACGTTCGAGGTTATTACGCCAATTTCCTCGAACTCCAACTTCTGGTTTCGCGGTTTTCGCCCCTTTGTGTCTGTCTCCAGGAGCCGATGCTTGGTGCTCGTCCTGGTCGTTTTCGTGGCTATTCCTTTCTCTCCCCCCCCCCCAGCCATTGCTGGGGCTTCTAATTCTTCTGCTCTCTTGATTCGGGCTGATGTTCCCTTTGTTCCTTTACTTTTTCCTTCGCCTCTCCATTGTTCTGCTGCTCGTATCTTTGTGGGGAAATGGTACACAGTTTGTTCCATTTATCTCCCCCCGGGTGTCCCGCTCTCTCTTCCTGATTTGAAACACCTCCTAGACTCCTTGCCGGAGCCTGTGCTCCTGCTGGGTGACTTCAATTGTCGTCATTCTCTTTGGGGTGACGTTCTGACGAATACCCGGGGTCGCCTCCTTGAGCCGTTTCTCCTCTCTTCTTCCCTGTCTCTTCTGAATTCTGGTGAGCCCACTCATTTGGACTCTCGAACTCGCACCCTTTCTTGTCTTGATCTTTCTCTCTGCTCTTCTTCTCTTTACTTAGATTTCACATGGCAGGTTCTTGATGACCTCCATGGAAGTGATCATTTCCCCATCCTTGTTTCCTTTTTCTCTTTTCGCCCTTCCCTCTCTTTCCCTAGGTGGCAGTTTGCTAAGGCGGACTGGACCCTGTTTTCCCTCAGTGCTACTCTCTCTGACCTCTCCCTTCTGCCCCTCTCTCGCGCTCTCCTCCTTTTTCATGACACTGTCTTCGACGCTGCCCTCCGCTCTATTCCTCGCTCTTCCTCTCGGGGTCCACGGAAGTGCGTTCCCTGGTGGAATGCGGACTGTGCTCGGGCTGTCCGCTGTAAGCGTGCAGCCTGGAAGAAGCACCGCCGTAGGCAGACGACCGATTCTTTTCTTTTCTTTCGGAAAGCGAGTGCGGTGGCCCGTAGGGCCATCCGTACGGCTAAACGTGAATGTTGGGCATCTTATGTCTCGACAATTACGTCCGAAACCCCTCTGGCCCAGATCTGGAAGCGTATCCGCAAGATAGCGGGTAAGTTCGTTCCCGATGTTTCACCGGTCCTTCACCTCCATGATACTCTTGTGGCGGACCCGTTGCAGGTCGCTTCCGAACTGGGTTCCCACTTTTCTTCTGTTAGCTCTGGTCTTCATCTTCCCCAATCTTTCCTTCTTCGTAAACCTGTCCTTGAGTCTCGTCCTTTAGATTTCTGCACTCATCTTCAGCTTCCCTATAATGATCCCTTCTCTCTCTCTGAACTTCGTTCTGCCCTGGCCCTCTGCGGTTCTACGGCGGCGGGCTCCGATGGTATTCATTATGAGATGCTTCGCCATCTCCCTCCGAGCACGTCTCAGTATTTACTGAGTCTGTATAATCGGATCTGGGAGTCGTCGTCAGTCCCTGAGGACTGGCTCGATGCCGTTGTCCTCCCTGTTCGCAAACCAGGGTCTCTGGGTACTTCCCCTAAGGACTTTCGCCCTATTGCTCTCACAAGTTGTGTCTGCAAACTCTTTGAACGTATGGTTAACGTTCGTCTGATGTGGTTCCTGGAACACCATCACCTCCTCTCCCCTTCTCAATTTGGTTTCCGCAAGTGCCGCAGCACGACAGATGTCCTGGTGAACTTGGAGGTCTATATACGTACTGCTTTTGCTGCGAAGGCCTCCGTTGTTGCCGTCCTTTTTGACCTAGAAAAGGCTTACGACACCACTTGGCGTTATCATATCCTATCTCAACTTCATTCTTTTGGCCTTCGTGGTCATCTCCCTCTCTTTCTCCGCAGCTTCCTCTCTCGTCGTTCCTTTCGGGTGCGCCTTGGTACCGCTCTCTCTCCCCCTTTTCAGCAATACGAAGGTGTGCCCCAGGGTAGTGTTCTGAGCACTACTCTTTTTCTGGTTGCCCTCAATGGTCTTCTTTCCTCTCTTCCTTCTGGTGTCTTCTCCGCTCTCTATGTCGATGATCTTACCCTTTGTTGTCAGGGTGATGATTCGCCTCTCCTTCAACGCCGGCTTCAACTTGCGATTGATGCCGTGTCGTCTTGGGCCACAGGTCATGGCTTCAAGTTCTCTACTTCTAAGACTTGTGCCATGACTTTTACGCGGAAACGGGTTGTTCTTCGTCCCTCTTTGTCACTTTATGGTCATCCCCTTGAATACAAAGATTCCGCGAAGCTTTTGGGGTTATTCCTTGACACTCGTTTGTCTTGGTCTCCCCATATCTCTTACCTCCGTGTTGAGTGCTCTAAGTCCCTTACCCTCCTTCGGGTCTTGTCCCATACTTCTTGGGGGGCAGATAGGCGCACTCTCCTTGCTTTACATTCCTCTCTCGTCCTGTCTAAGCTCGATTATGGTTGCCCTGCTTACTCGTCTGCTTCTCCTTCTACTCTTCGCCGTCTTGATGCTTTGCACCATACTGGGTTGCGCCTCAGTTCTGGTGCCTTTCGTTCGACTCCCGTCCTTAGCTTGTATGTTGACACTGGCTTCCTGTCTCTCCAGGACCGCCGTGATCGCTACTGTCTTCGCTATCTTGCGCGGTCCTTGCAACATCCTTCCTCTCGTCTCTGTCGTGCTTTAACTTTTACCCCTCCTGCGGTTCCTGTTCCTCTTCACCACCTCCCTCTTTCTGTCCGGTTATCTCGCCTGCAGGATTCTCTTTCCGTTCGTATTTCTGATGTTTCTCCTCGTGTTGTTCCTTCTTTGCCCCCGTGGAGGGTCCCTCTTCCGCGGTTTTGTACATCCTTGACTCGTATCACTAAAGCTTTTACCCCTCCTACAGTTCTAAAACGCCTTTTCCTCGAGCACTTTTCTTCTCACTCCCGCTCCGTTTCTGTCTTCACCGATGGGTCTAAGTCAGCGGACGGTGTTGGCTACTCTGTTGTTTTTCCTGATCGCACTTATATGTGTCGCTTGCCTCCGGAGACTAGCATCTTTACAGCGGAACTTTATGCTATTCTCTATGCTCTTCGTCTCCTGCTTTCTCGTTGTCAGTCTTCCTTTGTGGTTGTTGTTGACTCTCGTAGTGCCCTCATGGCTCTCGGGTGCTTTAATCCAGTTCATCCGGTAGTTGTCGAGATCCAGCATTGGCTGTTTCTCGTTCACAGTAAATTTAAGTCGGTTGAGTTTTGTTGGGTTCCCAGCCATATTGGCGTGTCTTTAAATGAGCGTGCGGATGCTGCCGCTAAGGAAGCTGTCCGCTCTTGTCCCATCTCTCGTAAAGGCATTCCGTATTCCGACTTTTACCCGGTTATCCATTCCTCAGTCCTTACCCGTTGGCAGGCTTCTTGGTTGTCTGTTACTGGTAACAAGCTACGTACTCTTAAATGTTGTGTTTCCTCGTGGCCGTCCTCCTTCCACCGTAACCGGCGGTGGGAAACAGCTCTAGCGAGGTTGCGTATTGGCCATACTCGCTTAACCCATGGTCACTTGATGGAGCGCCGCCCTGCTCCTTATTGTCCTAGTTGCATTGTCCCTCTTACGGTCGTGCATGTCCTTCTTGAATGTCCTGACTTCCAGGACGAGCGTGTGTCTTGCTTTCCGACCGCCCCTCGCGGTCACCTGTCCCTCGATAGAATTCTTGGTGACTCGGATACTTTTGATATCGTTCGCCTTATGCGTTTTTGTTCTCGTATTGGCATCCTTGGTGATATTTAGCGCCCTCTGATTATTTTGCGTATTTGATGGTGCTACATAGCCTTCCCGGTTTGGTGCCTTCTTTTGATAATTACTTACTTACTTCATCAGATCTATGAAGGCTATGAAGAGTGGCTGCTTCTGTTCCCTGCATTTCTCCTCCAGTTGTCTGAGGGAAAAGACCATGTCGACGGTGGACCTGTTAGCTCGGAATTCGTACTGTGATTCTGGATAGACTCTTTCTGCAAGTACTTGAAGCCTCTTCAATGTGACTCGAGCAAACAGCTTTCCGACAATACTGAGGAGGGAGATGCCACGGTAATTGTTGTAGTCGCCCCCTGTCACCTTTAATCTTGTACAGTGTGACAATGTTGGCGTCCCTCATGTCCTGTGGCACCTCTCCGTCCATGCAGAGGCAGAGGATTTCATGCAGCCATGAGCAGGCTATCTCTGCAGCACTTCAAGGTCTCAGCAGGAATGCTGTCTTTTCCAGGAGCTTCGCCAGAAGCAAGGGAGTCTAGGGCTTCGCTGAGTTCTTCGAGGGTCGGTTTGCTGTCGAGCTCTACTAACACAGGCAGGCACTCAATGGCGCTCAGGGCGTCTTCGGTGACCATATTCTGCCTGGCGTATAGTTCAGAGTAGTGCTCGACACAGCGCTTCAGCTGCAGTGTCTGGTCCTGAATCACCTCGCCTGTGGCAGATTTCAGGGGGGGCGGTCTTCTTCTGGATTGGGCCGAGGGCCTGCTTGATGCAGTCATACATCCCCTTTACATTGCCTGTATCTGCTGCAGTCTGTATCTGGGGGCAGAGCTGGAGCCAATAGTTGTTGGCACATCGCCTGGCGCTCTGCTGCACTTTGCAGCGAACGACCCAAAGGATCTGTAAGTTGCAATGACTTGGGCAGGCTTTGTAGGCTGCCAAAGCATTCCTCTTCTCTTCGATGACAGGTGTCATTTCTTCTGAGTGGGCCTCGAACCAGTCTGCCGACCTGCTGGTCTTCTTGCCGAAGGTGGACATGGCACGGTTGAACACAGCGTCTCAGAAGTGCTCCTATCTTTTACAGGCGGTGACCCGAGCCGAGCCAGGGAAAGCTTCTTCGAACACACGTGCAAAATCTTCCAACTTGTCCTGATTGCGTGTCTTGGTGGTGTCGATGCGAGGTCTGCCTACCTTTTTCGAGTGGTGAATCTTCTTTGTTTGCATCTTGACCCCTGCTACATACCATAGAGTGGTCAGTGTCGCAGACAGCACTCTGGTAGCTACGCATAATCTTGACGCTGGGTAGACTTGCACGCCTGGTAAGAATCAGGTCAAGCTGGTGCCAATGCTTGGATCTGGGGTGTCTCCAAGAGACTCGGTGTTGAGGCTTTGTGCCAAAGAACGTGTTGGTGACACACAGACCATGAAGGCAGCTGAGATCTAGCAGACGTTGCCCGTTCTCCTTCATCCTCACTATGCCGAATTATCCCAGAAAAGTGGGCCAAAAGTTGTGTTCGGCACCCACTCTGGCATTGAAGTCGCCGAGGATGAACAGTGGCTCCTTTACAGGGATTCTCGCTATGACTCTGTTGAGGTCATCGTAGAATTTTTCCTTCGCCTTCGATTTTTTCCCAGTAGAGAAGTCAGGGTTAGTTCGTATGCACTAATTACACTGACTGGTCCTGTTTAGGAGTGCAGCTGAAGAGACAGAATTCGTTTGGTTCCCCCATCGGTGGTATATTGTTCCAATAGTGCATTCCTGACGGCAAATCCCACACCATGTTCTCTGGTCTCATCTGGAGGTTTTCCTTGTTAGAAGAAAGAGAAGGCCCTCTCTCTCACAGATCCTGATCCTGGAAGCCTGGTCTCTTGGAGTGCAACAAAATCCATCTGCAGTTTGCTCAGCTCCCTATCGATGACTGCTGTTTTTTGGGCGTCGTTGATTTCTTGCAGAGAAGTTGATTTCTTGTCAGAGGTGCCTGGTGTCAGTGTCCTGACATTCCATGTGCCCAGCTTTAAGGCAGTTGATATTTTCTTTTTGGGTTTAGTATTGCTTGGTGCAAAGTTGTCGGGCCGCTTGTCGGTTTTCACCCTAAACCCCACGCACCCAGTGAGGTTAACGGACCATGGCGAGGCAACACCTCATTGGCTGAGGTTTGCCCAGCTTGAGGCAGACAGCAGCTGCCCAATGAGGCACGATGACCCCCCTCCCACTGTCAGAAGCAACCCTTGGCGTTGCACTCTTCACCAATCAAGCAGAAGATTTAAAACCAGTAGACTGTCGCTTCCCGTGTTGGTTCGACGTTGTGAGGCGAGGTTGGAGTGTCCTCTCCGAGGTGCAAAGCCTGGTTAGGTAGATATGGAGGAGAAGCTGTTACCCATGCAGCAGGTCCACCCCCCCTCTCCACGTTGCTGAAATTATCCAATGGAAAGGCAAATGCCAATACATATGGTTCCAGCACCGTCGCAGGAGCTGCCAGAACGAGGTCGAATTCAACAACGAACTTCCTTAGGGACTCTAACTCTGGATTTTTCCTCGAGGTTAACTCCTGAAGCCTTTCCTAAAAGAGGGGTGCTGGGATTGAGTACTACAGATGTTGGAGGTAGCATGTTTGGAGCAGATGCTCTTTTGTTTATGGTCTTGTAAATAATATTTCATGTACCTGATAATTGTTTTGTTGTTGTTACTGGTGGAGAATAAAACCATGTGGACGAAGATTGTTTCTCTTACAACAACCATAACAGTGGCGACGAGGATTAAACATCTCCGGCAGAGAGCCTGGGTACGAGACGTGGTGTGAGGATCAAGAGAGAGCAGGGTACATTGTATGGACGAGTGGACGCTTCGCATACAACAGTGGAGTGTGCTACCACCGTGGCCATGGCTACGCCGCTCATGTCAATGGAGCCGTTAAACACTGCCAAGATCTCGTTGGACCTGTGGCTCAGCCTGCTGGAAGCAAACTTTAAGTACCGGGAGATTAAGGAGGACGCCACCAAGAAAGCGGTACTCTTAGTTTCACTGGGTTCTGAAGCATATAATGTTCTCGGAAATTTGTGTGCACCTGAGCTACCGCACACGAAGACCTATGTGGACTTGATTGCTTTACTTAAACGTCAGTATGTGGTGAAACCATCATATCACAGGAGTTTGATGGATTTCCAGAAGAGGACGAAAAAGCAGCAGGAATCCGTACAGGATTTATTTGCGGAATTGAAGGCTTTGGCTAACCACTGCAACTTCGGAGCACAGTTGGACGGCAGGGTTAGGGACCAGTTGTTCATGGCAGTGGAAAAGGAAAATTATTTCCCTAACCTGGTGGCAGAAAATTTGGATCTACAATCGATGACTTCATGGACAGTGCTCGAGAAGATACTGAACCTGGAAAAGGCTTTTGGAAGTAAGACTTCTACTCAGGAAATTATGGTCGTACAGAGCCAGACCAGATGTACACACTGTGGATACAATCACATAAGTAGCAAGTGCAAGTTTCGTGCATATATATGCAACTTTTGCAACAAGGAGGGACACTTGCAGAGAGTGTGTAGGGAATATGTGAACAGGAACAACAAGGCCTGGGAGAGGAGACGACCAGGGAATGCAGGAAGAAGAGGTAGTGGTACTGTGGTCAAGGCAGTAGAGGAAGGTAACCAGTCTGAAGAAGCTGCAGGTGAGGAAAACCGACTATATTCGGTGAAAGAAAAGGTATGTTCAGTGAAGTCACAAGTGGTGAATTTTGTAATTAATGGGAAGTTAGTTCCCTTGGAACTGGACACTGGTGCTGCAGTGTCAACATTGTCTAGAGATTGGGCAGATACCTTGCAATTGAATGTAAAACCAGGTAAAAAATCTTTAAGTGCTTACGATAATGTACCGATTAAGGTCTATGGCAAGGTGTTGGAAAAAGTAGGTTATAATGGAAAAGAAATTGTCCAGGATTTTTCTGTAGTGGATTCACATAATCCTAGCCTATGTGGTAAGGTTCTCATGGAAAAAGTGGGGATTTTCTTGGCGGGCCTAGATGAATTGTCAATAGTTAAAACAATTAAAAGTGCCGAACAAATGTTAGACAAATATTCAGTGGAGGCAGATAAGCCAATTAATAGCATGGTGGCAAAAATTCACCTGAAAAGTGGGGCTTCACCTAAATTTTTCAAGGCAAGAACAGTGCCGTTTTATTACAAGCAATTGGTAGAATCAGCCCTGGAAAAGCATGTGGCAGAAGGCATCTTAGAGCCAATTACACATAGTGAGTGGGCAGCCCCAATTGTAACAGTGTTGAAGGCAGATCGGAAATCCTTGAGAATCTGTGCAGACTTCAAGGAACTGAACAACCGCATACACTGTGAGAAGTTCCCTTTACCTAAGATAGATGAGTTGTTGTCAGTGGTCTGCAAGGGAGCAATTTTTTCTAAGATTGACCTGAAAGATGCTTACTTGCAAATTCCTGTAGAGGAGGAGAGCCAGAAATTGTTAGTGATTAATACCCACAAGGGGTTATTTAAGTATAAAAGACTTCCTTTTGGACTCTCCTCGTCTCCAGCAATTTTTCAGAGATTCATGTCCCAGTTGTTAGTTAACATTGAAGGTGTGGCTAGTTTTTTAGATGACATTATTGTATGTGGGGAGAATGAGGAAGTGCATGATGCTAGATTAGAACAAGTTTTGAATCTTTTGCAAAAGCACAATGTGAAGATTAATAAGGGAAAAACAACGTTGAAGACCAAGGCCATTGAATATCTGGGGTACCATATTTCAGGTAAGGGCTTTACTCCTTCTCACAAAAATGTAGCTGCTATAATAGATGCCCCAGCCCCAACATCAGTTGGGGAAGTACAGTCTTTTGTTGGGATGGTTACATATTTGTGTAAGTTCGTGAAGAACTTTTCAACAAAATTAGCACCCTTGTATGAATTGTTGAAAAAAGGGGCTAGATTTAAGTGGGCAGCAAGAGAGGAAAATGCATTCAGGAATATTAAGCAGGAATTGATCAATTCTCCAGTGCTCACTAATTTTACAGGTAAACTCCCGTTAAAACTGGAGGTAGATGCTTCCCCAGTAGGAGTGGGTTGTGTATTATTACAGAAAGTAGATGGCCAGGATAAAGTAGTATATTTTGCTAGCAAGAAATTAACTCCTGCGGAACAGAATTATTCTCAGTTAGATAAAGAAGCCTTAGCTTTGGTATATGCTGTAAAAAAAACTGAGGTATTTTCTGCTGGGGAGGAAATTTCTTGCTAGAACAGATCATAAACCCCTGCCAGGACTGTTTGGCAGAGGTAAGCAGATTCCAGTTAATGCCAATGCTAGAATTCAAAGATGGGCATTATTACTCTCGCAGTTTGAGTATGATTTAGAGTTTAAGCCAGGCAAGGATAATGTAGTAGCTGATGCATTAAGTAGATTGTCTGTGACAGAAGAATTAAATTCCAGTATTCCAGTGGAGTATGTTAACCTGGTGGAATCTATGTCTTTTGAGGATATTTCATTCCAGACTATTAGGAAGGCAACTGGTAGAGATCCTAAATTAAGTCTGTTGATGAAAAATGTCAAATATGGTTGGAATGATAATTTGTTATTGTCAGAGTATGCTGCAGTGAAGGCTGACCACCAGGATGTACTCTTGTATAGGAATAGAGTGGTGGTGCCTGGGGAACTGAGATGTAAGATTTTGGAACAGCTGCATGTAGGCCATAATGGCATAAATGCTATGAAAGCAGAAGCTAGAAGTTGGGTTTGGTGGCCAAAAATAGATCAGGATGTTGCTGAGGTAACCAAAAATTGTCATATTTGCTTTAAGAATTATCAGAAACCACAGGCCCCAGTACTTTCTTGGCCATGCACTGGAAAACCCTGGTCTAGACTTCATGTAGATTATGCGGGACCTATGGATAACAAATATTACCTAATGGTGGTGGATTCATACACCAAATTTCTGGATGTGCATGTGTGTAATTCCACCACATCATCTGTAACTTGTGAATTACTAAGGAAAACATTTTGTAATTTTGGATTGCCAGACATAATTGTCTCAGACAATGCTCCTTATTTTGTTTCTGTGGAAAAGGAAGAATTTTTCGAAAAAATGGTATTAAACATGTAACACCTGCCCCCCTATAATCCTTCTTCAAATGGTCTAGCAGAGAGAGCAGTGAGATCCTTGAAAGAAGGGTTAAAGCGGTTTACGGAAGGTACTATTAATACAAGGCTTTGTAGATTTTTATATAAAGGAAAACTGTTCATTCTACTACTGGTAAATCTCCTTCTGAATTACTGTTTAATAGGCACTTTAAAGTGCACATGGAAGCAGTAAAGACAGATCCCAATAAAGAGAAATCGGTATCTAGCTTGGCCAGTCAGTTGGCTCAGGGAGAGGAATTGTTGTTTAATGAGGGGGATGCAGTATATGCAAGGAATTTTGGAAGTGGAAAGCCCTGGGTGGAAGGGAAAATTAGGGAAGTCCTGGGCCGCAGGAACTTCACTGTGCAAGTGCAGAGTTTTGGGAACATTAATTGGAAAAGGCATGCCGATCAGCTCATGCCAAGGTTCACAGGGAATTTTGAAGACCCTTCAGGTGGGGGGGGGGCAACTAGTGATATCCATCCTTATAATGAAGGGATAGCAGCACCTGCAGGAGACAGGGAGGCAGAGCAAGGGGCAGTAGAGGGTAATGGGGATACAGTTAACTCTATGGACTCTACAAGGAGTAATTCAGAAGAATGTTTCCCAGAAGTAACAGGTCAGGACTCCCAGTTGAGAAAATCAGGAAGAGTCATACGACCGCCTGATAGACTTAACCTGTAGGGATAGAGTTTATTTAAAAGGGGAGGAATGTTGGGATTGAGTACTACAGATGTTGGAGGTAGCATGTTTGGAGCAGATGCTCTTTTGTTTATGATCTTGTTAATAATATTTCATGTACCTGATAATTGTTTTGTTGTTGTTACTGGCGGAGAATAAAACCATGTGGACGAAGATTGTTTCTCTTACAACAACCATAACAAGGGGTATGGCCGCAAGGCAGTGGAGGTGTAAAATCAGGATTTTCCTTCCCTTAGATGAGCTGCCTTCCCAGGCTATCGAGTCCTATCCACCTGGAGCAACTGGTTTTAAGTCGTCAGAGGAACGACCTCGCTCCTTCTTTTATCAGTAAAGGCAGTTCCGCCGGACTTAAAAACTAAGCCACCCGTCCAGGCCAGGAGTTGGACTTAGTTATCAGAGGCTATTTGAGACGCATGCCGTACGGGAGCTTTTTATAGGTCATGGGAGCTCGTCCCTCATTATCACACCCTGGCTATGACATCCCCTTGAAACCTTCTAACTGGTAACTTGAGCAAGTATGTTGCACCATACAGACTGTGTATTTAGAGTCCACGTTGGTGGTGGCATCCAAGTCCTCCTTCACATATAGCATTACCTCAGCCTCCTCTTGTTGTTCTGTCCTTTCTTAATGGTGAGTGGTATCCTGAGAGATGGCATTTCCTTTCTATAATATCCTCTTGTCCCCGTGTTTCGTTGATGCCAATGATGTCCTCTGATGTCCTCCAATGATGTGATCCCTCTGCATCCTATGCACACTGATATTGATCCTGATCAAAATCTTCTGTCTCATATCTACACCAACCAGCACATTGATCATCATTATTGCAAGTATTTCACAGCACACCAGGCTAAAAACAAACTCCAAAATAGCACCTGTCTATCAGTTTATAACCAAAATGTTAGATCACTTGGTAAACATTTTGACGATTTAAATGCATTACTCACAGCAATAGGTACTAACCTATCGTTCATTATTTTAACAGAAACTTGGCTAAATAAAGACTATACCCAACTCTACAACTTAGCTGGTTATAAAGCCATTCATAACTGTAGGCCTAATAAAAAAGGTGGTGGCACAGCTATATATTACCGAGATACATTTATCTGCAACAGTGTTATTAGTGACAGAGATGACTACTGTGAATATCTGTGATTTAGCAGTCTCCGTGGTGTAGTGGTAAGACACTCGCCTGGCGTTCCGCGAGCGCTATGTCATGGGTTCGTATCCTGGCCGGGGAGGATTTACTGGGCGCAATTCCTTAACTGTAGCCTCTGTTTAACGCAACAGTAAAATGTGTACTTGGATGAAAAAACGATTCTTCGCGGCAGGGGATCGTATTCCAGGGACCATAGGATTAAGGACTTGCCCGAAACGCTACGCGTACTAGTGGCTGTACAAGAATGTAACAACTCTTGTATATATCTCAAAAAAAAAAAAAAAAAAAAAAAAAAAAAAAAATATACTTTTGCTCAGTTTACAATTAAATCCCTAAAATCCTCTTTGACTATTGGAGCCATCTATAGATTTCCCAATACTAACATAGCTTCTTTCTCAGACAACCTAAGGAATCTTATTATAAACAACAATCTCAACAAAAAACACATCATTCTGGGAGGAGATTTTAATATTGACCTGGGTCAACAAAATTGCTCTCAAGTTGACTATTTCCTTAACAGCATGAACTCCTGTATGCTAATCCCCACTATCACCAAACCTACCCGAGTCACTCAAACATCAGCCACTACCTTGGACCACATATGGACAAACATAACAGCTCCCCTTGTATCTGGTATAATCTACGACAGAACAACTGACCACTATCCTACCTTTCTCATAGCGAACATGGACATAACACCACCAAAAAGCAAGAAACTTTCATTTAGGCTACACAGTGAATCAGCTTTAGACAATCTTACAGAGGCACTTTACAATATTAACTGGGATTCTGAATTCAATAATACCCATGATATAAATTCATTAGCTAACCTCTTCATCTCCAAAACTCTAAGCCTCTACAACATTCATTGTCCCCTTCTTACCAAGCAAGTAACTGACAAAAGATTAAACAATCCATGGCTCACAAGTGGCATTCTCAACTCAATCAACAAGAAACATGAATATGAAAAGAAAGTTAGGATTGGCCTAGTTTCAAAGGAAGTAGCTAAAAGGTACTCATCAATGCTTACCAGTATCATAAGAAAGGCAAAACTTGCATATTATGTGAATAGATTCAATGAAGCAAAAGGCAACATGAAAAGCACTTGGAAAACTATCTCTAGTATCCTAGGAACTAAACAACACTCACATAACCAAATAAAACTCTACAAGGATGGGGGTATACCGTCAACTGACTTAGAAATGGCAAATGAATTTAATAGTTTCTTTTCATCGGTTGGTGCTAATCTTGCCAGTAAAATCCCACAGACTCAGACACATATTAACACATATCTCTCAGGCAGCTATCCAAACTCTCTTCTCCTTTCACCAATCAGCCCGGCAGATGTTGTGTCCATCATACACTCTCTAAAAACCAAGGCAGGGAACACCAGTGAAATTCCGTCCATTGTGTACAAGAGAGAGTCCCATGCCCTTGCCCCACCCATAGCACTACTGCTCAACAAATCTATAGAGTACCACACCTTCCCTGATATCCTCAAAAAAGCAAGAGTACCGCCAGTCCATAAAGGAGGCAATCCGGCGGACATAAACAATTATAGACCAATATCAAATCTACCCATTCTATCAAAAATATTTGAAAAAATTATTTACAAACAGCTCTATTCCTACCTCGTAAAATTCGACATACTCAGCCCCTGCCAGTTTGGCTTCCGGTCCCAAAAGAGCACCAATGATGCAATCATTAGTCTCCTTGACATTATCTACTCAGCCCTTGACAAAAATGAGTTTCCGATTGGACTCTTCATTGACCTATGAAAAGCCTTTGATACTGTTAATCACAACTACCTCTTACTTAAACTCCAGCATTATGGAATCCGAGGCCTTGCCCTTGACTACATCCGATCCTATCTTAGTGACAGACACCAATATGTAACCATCAATGATACAACTTCTTCCACTCTACCAATTACCGTTGGAGTGCCACAGGGCAGCATCTTAGGTCCTCTTCTATTTCTTATATATATAAACGATCTGCCTAATGTCTCTAATATTCTCAAACCTATACTGTTTGCTGACGATACTACTCTTATCTATTCAAACCTCAACCCACATACACTAAATAATGTTGTGAATAATGAATTAAAAAAAGTCCACTTATGGATGTCAACGAACAAACTAACATTAAACATCGAAAAGACTTACTACATCTTATTTGGAAGCAAATCATCAAATGCAATTCAGCTACAGATAAACAACATTAACATCAGTAATAAAAATGATGGCAAGTTTCTTGGCCTATTCCTAGACAAGAGACTCAACTTCAGCACCCACATTCAACACATAACTAAGAAAGTCTCTAAGACAATTGGTATACTCTCCAAAATCAGATATTATGTTCCTAACTCTGCTCTCCTCTCACTATATTATGCACTAATCTACCCCTATCTTAATTATGGTATCTGTGCATGGGGGTCTACCACTGCAAACCACCTTAAGCCCATCATCACACAGCAAAAATCTGCTATCAGAATAATAACTAACTCTGCTTTCAGACAACACTCAGCTCCCTTGTTTAAATCCCTAAACTTGCTAAATATTAACTCCCTCCACACATTCTCTTGTGTCAACTACATTTACAAAACCCTGTTCTTAAATGCAAACCATGCTCTGAAACTCTCCCTGGACAGATGTAATAGGACCCATTATCACCACACCAGAAATAAATATCTCTTTGATATCCCCAGGGTCAAACTTAATCTGTGTAAACACTCTATGCAAATTAAGGGACCTAGTCTATGGAACTCACTCCCTAGTGAATTGAAAAACTGTAAAACTTTTGCCTTATTTAAAAGCAAAACCAAAAAGTACCTAACTTCATCTATTTAGTTTCCTACACTGAGCTTTAAATTTGCTCTGTACCTAGTGTTACCCAATCTCCTAATTTTTATGTAATATCAAACAACCTTATCATTGTGTTCATTGCTGTCTTCTTTTATTTGCTAGCCATATGCTGTATTGTGACTACCAATTTTTGTCAACTACCATTCAAGCTGTCATTGCAATCAATCTTATATTGTTTCTGCTGTATTGTGCCTACCAATTTGTTGTCAACTACCATTTTAAGCTGTCATTGCAATCAATTTATTTATTTATTTATTTATTTATTCATTTATGCATATACAAGAATGTACATAAAGAATGTAAGGATACAAATATGGTAATTACAGTCTTGTAAAGCCACTAGCACGCGCAGCGTTTCGGGCAGGTCCTTAATCTAAGAAAATTTTAAGGAGGTAAATACTTGCAAAAATTATAGACAAAAAAATGATAACAGATTACATGAAATGAAAAAAAGATGAGAGAAAATTGTAGGTACAGTATATTAAAGCACATAGGTAGCTGAGATTGATTGTAATGACAGCTTGAATGGTAGTTGACAACAAATTGGTAGGCACAATACAGCAGAAACAATATAAGATTGGTTGCAATGACAGCTTGAATGGTAGTTGAACAAATTGGTAGTCACAATACAGCATATGGCTAGCACATAGAAGAAGACAGCAATGAACACAATGATAAGGTTGTTTGATATTACATAAAAATTAGGAGATTGGGTAACACTAGGTACAGAGCAAATTTAAAGCTCAGTGTAGGAAACTAAGAAGATGAAGTTAGGTACTTTTTGGTTTTGCTTTTAAATAAGGCAAAAGTTTTACAGTTTTTCAATTCACTAGGGAGTGAGTTCCATAGACTAGGTCCCTTAATTTGCATAGAGTGTTTACACAGATTAAGTTTGACCCTGGGGATATCAAAGAGATATTTATTTCTGGTGTGGTGATAATGGGTCCTATTACATCTGTCCAGGGAGAGTTTCAGAGCATGGTTTGCATTTAAGAACAGGGTTTTGTAAATGTAGTTGACACAAGAGAATGTGTGGAGGGAGTTAATATTTAGCAAGTTTAGGGATTTAAACAATGGAGCTGAGTGTTGTCTGAAAGCAGAGTTAGTTATTATTCTGATAGCAGATTTTTGCTGTGCGATGATGGGCTTAAGGTGGTTTGCAGTGGTAGACCCCCATGCACAGATACCATAATTAAGATAGGGGTAGATTAGTGCATAATATAGTGAGAGGAGAGCAGAGTTAGGAACATAATATCTGATTTTGGAGAGTATACCAACTGTCTTAGAGACTTTCTTAGTTATGTGTTGAATGTGGGTGCTGAAGTTGAGTCTCTTGTCTAGGAATAGGCCAAGAAACTTGCCATCATTTTTATTACTGATGTTGATGTTGTCTATCTGTAGCTGAATTGCATTTGATGATTTGCTTCCAAATAAGATGTAGTAAGTCTTTTCGATGTTTAATGTTAGTTTGTTCGTTGACATCCATAAGTGGACTTTTTTTAATTCATTATTCACAACATTATTTAGTGTATGTGGGTTGAGGTTTGAATAGATAAGAGTAGTATCGTCAGCAAACAGTATAGGTTTGAGAATATTAGAGACATTAGGCAGATCGTTTATATATATAAGAAATAGAAGAGGTCCTAAGATGCTGCCCTGTGGCACTCCAACGGTAATTGGTAGAGTGGAAGAAGTTGTATCATTGATGGTTACATATTGGTGTCTGTCACTAAGATAGGATCGGATGTAGTCAAGGGCAAGACCTCGGATTCCATAATGCTGGAGTTTAAGTAAGAGGTAGTTATGATTAACAGTATCAAAGGCTTTTCTTAGGTCAATGAAGAGTCCAATCGGAAACTCATTTTTGTCAAGGGCTGAGTAGATAATGTCAAGGAGACTAATGATTGCATCGTTGGTGCTCTTTTGGGACCGGAAGCCAAACTGGCAGGGGCTGAGTATGTCGAATTTTACGAGGTAGGAATAGAGCTGTTTGTAAATAATTTTTTCAAATATTTTTGATAGAATGGGTAGATTTGATATTGGTCTATAATTGTTTATGTCCGCCGGATTGCCTCCTTTATGGACTGGCGTTACTCTTGCTTTTTTGAGGATATCAGGGAAGGTGTGACACTCTATAGATTTGTTGAGCAGTAGTGCTATGGGTGGGGCAAGGGCATGGGAGGCTCTCTTGTACACAATGGACGGAATTTCACTGGTGTTCCCTGCCTTGGTTTTTAGAGAGTGTATGATGGACACAACATCTGCCGGGCTGATTGGTGAAAGGAGAAGAGAGTTTGGATAGCTGCCTGAGAGATATGTGTTAATATGTGTCTGAGTCTGTGGGATTTTACTGGCAAGATTAGCACCAACCGATGAAAAGAAACTATTAAATTCATTTGCCATTTCTAAATCAGTTGACGGTATATCCCCATCCTTGTAGAGTTTTATTTGGTTATGTGAGTGTTGTTTAGTTCCTAGGATACTAGAGATAGTTTTCCAAGTGTTTTTCATGTTGCCTTTTGCTTCATTGAATCTATTCACATAATATGCAAGTTTTGCCTTTCTTATGATACTGGTAAGCATTGATGAGTACCTTTTAGCTACTTCCTTTGAAACTAGGCCAATCCTAACTTTCTTTTCATATTCATGTTTCTTGTTGATTGAGTTGAGAATGCCACTTGTGAGCCATGGATTGTTTAATCTTTTGTCAGTTACTTGCTTGGTAAGAAGGGGACAATGAAGGTTGTAGAGGCTTAGAGTTTTGGAGAGGAAGAGGTTAGCTAATGAATTTATATCATGGGTATTAATTGAATTCAGAATCCCAGTTAATATTGTGAAGTGCCTCTGTAAGATTGTCTAAAGCTGATTCACTGTGTAGCCTAAATGAAAGTTTCTTGCTTTTTGGTGGTGTTATGTCCATGTTCGCTATGAGAAAGGTAGGATAGTGGTCAGTTGTTCTGTCGTAGATTATACCAGATACAAGGGGAGCTGTTATGTTTGTCCATATGTGGTCCAAGGTAGTGGCTGATGTTTGAGTGACTCGGGTAGGTTTGGTGATTGTGGGGATTAGCATACAGGAGTTCATGCCGTTAAGGAAATAGTCAACTTGAGAGCAATTTTGTTGACCCAGGTCAATATTAAAGTCTCCTCCCAGAATGATGTGGTTTTTGTTGAGATTGTTGTTTATAATAAGATTCCTTAGGTTGTCTGAGAAAGAAGCTATGTTAGTATTGGGAAATCTATAGATGGCTCCAATAGTCAAAGAGGATTTAAGGGATTTAATTGTAAACTGAGCAAAAGTATATTCACAGTAGTCATCTCTGTCACTAATAACACTGTTGCAGATAAATGTATCTCGGTAATATATAGCTGTGCCACCACCTTTTTTATTAGGCCTACAGTTATGAATGGCTTTATAACCAGCTAAGTTGTAGAGTTGGGTATAGTCTTTATTTAGCCAAGTTTCTGTTAAAATAATGAACGATAGGTTAGTACCTATTGCTGTGAGTAATGCATTTAAATCGTCAAAATGTTTACCAAGTGATCTAACATTTTGGTTATAAACTGATAGACAGGTGCTATTTTGGAGTTTGTTTTTAGCCTGGTGTGCTGTGAAATACTTACAATAATGATGATCAATGTGCTGGTTGGTGTAGATATGAGACAGAAGATTTTGATCAGGATCAATATCAGTGTGCATAGAGATGCAGAGTTATCACAATACAAGATACACGATAAAGCAAAACACAAGAATAAAAGCAAATACAATAAAATAGTAACAATTTAGAAGTAAAATAAAGATCCAATAGATAGCCAGGGAGGACACAGAAGTTACATAAAATAAAAAACAAAAAATCAGTACAGACTGACAATATAAATGTAAAATAAAAAATAATAAGAAAAATAATAAGCATAAAAAAATGATCTTGAAGATAATTGGCTTAGTAATGGTTAATTAACAGGGTAATAAATAGCCCTAGGTTTAGTGACAAGGGGATTAACTAAGAACAAATATTTAAGAGTATAAAACAGGCAAAGATGACAAACAAAAAAATAAAATAAAAATAAAAATAAACACCTTTGGAAAGGAAAGGCAGAGCTTAAGTACACTTTGGTTGTATGTGAGACTACAAATTATGTTCTGGTTATTCAGCTGATATCCCACAGTCATCCAGGAAAGAAGTGAGGTGTGCTTCAGTGGTTATGACATAAGTTTTTCCAGAGTCAGTCTTCCTAGCTATTATTTTACCATCGCGCACAAAACAACGTTTAATAGCAGTGGATCTTTTGCAAATTCCACGTAGTTTAAATAAGAGATTTTGTCTGAATCTGGTTAGACATTCGTTCACATAAACCTTGGATTTCATAGCGACTGCAGCAGTGATAAGGTCTGACTTGCGGGAGCAGCTATCTAACTTCACCCGTATCTTTATCATGTTGTTTGTACCAGATGATTTGGTACCCACTCTATAAGCTGACTTAATGTCTCTTGCTTCGATTGAATAATTCAACTTAGTACGCAATTCCTGGATCACGATGGCAGTACAGTCTTCTCTGTCAGTTTCATGGGGAAAATCCTGTGATGAGATGATGACAGAATCAAGGAGCTTAAGTTGGTCTGATTCGTCTTGGGTTGCAGTGTGTTGCTGTTGAAGGGAGTTAAAGTGGTTCTCTAACTTTTGTAACATCTCTTCTTGCTTCTTAGAGGTTTCTGCTGGTTTAAAGTTAGTAACCGAGATCTGAAGAGAGCTTAATTCCTGTTCGAGATGGCCGACTCTGGCAGACAGATCTTGGTTAATCTTGTGCATGGCCAAAGCATCACTCTGAAGCTTCATTATCAGGTCCGACTGCTCTCGGTTTATAGACTTTTGGTCATCATGTATTTGAGTCAATAATCTGAGCCATGGATTATCAGCGGGACGCTTAAAGTCAGAACATGGGGAGGCAGCTCGTTTAAGTTGCTTCATATGGTTACATAACTGTTGCAAGGCTCGAGTAAGTGACGACGCTTCAATCAGCTGGGAAGGTTTGTTATTGTTGACGCACGGAGGGTCGGTACTCCCCCAGGTAGCCCCTAAGGGGGAGACAGCCGCGTTATTCCTGTTGCTAGCTTGGCTGGTTGGGTTCATCCTGATAGGTGTGCTATCATTCTTTGCGGCCTTGCCGAGCTTAGAGTTGTTTTGCATGGTAGCAGCAGAGATGTACGCAGCAGATGGGGTAGACTCTTTGCTATGGCAGCAGCAAGCGTCAGGTTAGCTTCCTCCAGGGAGCAACACAAATGAGGTCGAGATGAGCTAGTAGGTTAGGTTTTGTCGAATATTTCGGTCACATTTAGGTCACTGGGTACTTAGCTGCCTTCTGGGGTTGTTACATCATAGCTACCTATGTGCTTTAATATACTGTACCTATAATTTTCTCTCATCTTTTTTTTCATTCCATGTAATCTGTTATCATTTTTTTGTCTATAAATTTTGCAAGTATTTACCTCCTTAAAATTTTCTTAGATTAAGGACCTGCCTGAAACGCTGCGCGTGCTAGTGGCTTTACAAGACTGTAATTACCATATTTGTATCCTCACATTCCTTATGTACATTCTTGTATATGCATAAATAAATAAATAAATAAATAAATGTCGAGATTCTCGGCCTTAGTGTAAGCACACAATCAAATGTATTCACCAGGCTTCTGGCATTTGTGTAGAAGCAATTTACATTTCTTACGTTGTTCCTATTGGGCTGAGAGATAACTCCTGGATTCTGTACATTACTATTCCGTTCATTGTCTCACCGGTTTTGTGCCTGTTTGTCTTCCGAGATATATAGGGTTATAGTTCCTCCTGACTGGGTGAAGAACTCCATAATGGAATCCACTATCTCCATTGCTTTCAAATTTGTACATGGGCTTATTTTTTAAAGATATTTCTTTGTAAAATAACCTTTGGAATCATTCCATGCTATAGGTATGTCGATATTTTTTATATTTGGCCTTCAAATATAAATTATGACCAATTCTTAGCAAAACTTAATTATCACTTCACCTCTATAAAATGTACTATAGAGACTGAAATTGTTAAATGTTTTTCATTTTTGGTTATCTTTATTCATAGGGAAGATTTTTCGCTTAAGTTTACTGTTTACAGAAAGCTTACAAATAATTTATCTTATGTTCATTATTTTTCAGGGCATAAATACAAGTGAAACAATAATTTATTTTCTCTATGTAGCTAAGAGCTCTTCAGCTTGTTAGCCCAGATGAAGATGAATTCTTGGATGAAGAGTTTGACAATATTGGTTCTAATGGTCTACAGGTTTGTTATCCAAAAAGTATTTTGGAAATTTCCCATAGGAAATCACAACGTGCACATTATAACAAAACATGCACTGAGGAAATTCGACCAAAAGATGTGTTATGCTTACCATATTTGTCTGGGTTCGACAATATTGTCAGGGACTTGAAACCTTTTTTTCAACATGTGTTCTTTAATTATGAAAATACAGTCGGAAAATTACATTAGAAACAGCCCTCATAGTAATAACTGAACCCTTTACGAAATACCATGTAAACATTTTATATAGATCAAACATACAAAGATTTGGCATTGCAATTTTACAGCATAAATATTCTGTAAAAAAAATGGCCAATTATCAACTGCTCTATTTATTTATAGTCAGAAAATTCTTATTAAATTGATTTAAAGAAGTCTTCTTCAATAGCAAATTGCATTATAATTTTCAATAGAAACATTGAATCTGCTTTAACACAAATTACAAAGTCATACAATGTGAACAATATCTATATATATATATATATATATATATATATATATATATATATATATATATATATATATATATATATATATATATATATATATATATATATATATTAGTATATTTTGGTAGCAGTCTTTCCTGTAGACATATATTATTAAATATGACCGAAAAAGTAAGATTAATAATTCTAACACGAATTTTCTCAATCTTTCGTACATTACGCTTCACTGTTGGAGGTAAATCAAAAATCAATTCTCCAAAATTCATTTTTATTTCTAGTCTGACGCGACACGAGCGTGTTTCGTAAAACTTATTACATTTTCAAAGACTTTAGTTCACAAATACACAACTGAATAGAACTTACGCATCTCCGATTTTATATCTACATTTGAGTGAGGTGGAAGGGGTGATGTGGCATTAACACAAGACAGAACAAGATGTGGTATTAATAGGGTATTAATTTCATCAACACAAGACAGAACAAGAGTATTAATAGGGTATTAATTTCATCAACACAAGACAGAACACGAAACAATGGATATTGAATGGAAGTGTTTGTAGAAAGCCTATTGGTCCATATTTCTTGATGCTTCTATATTGGAGCGGAGTCTTGAGGTGGGTAGAATATAGATGTGCAATAATTGGCTGTTGATTGCTGGTGTTGACTTCTTGATGTGTAGTGCCTCGCAAACGTCAAGCCGCCTGCTATCGCTGTATCTATCGATGATTTCTGTGTTGTTTACTAGGATTTCTCTGGCGATGGTTTGGTTGTGGGAAGAGATTATATGTTCCTTAATGGAGCCCTGTTGCTTATGCATCGTTAAACGCCTAGAAAGAGATGTTGTTGTCTTGCCTATATACTGGGTTTTTTGGAGCTTACAGTCCCCAAGAGGGCATTTGAAGGCATAGACGACGTTAGTCTCTTTTAAAGCGTTCTGTTTTGTGTCTGGAGAGTTTCTCATGAGAAGGCTGGCCGTTTTTCTGGTTTTATAGTAAATCGTCAGTTGTATCCTCTGATTTTTGTCTGTAAGGATAACGTTTCTATTAACAATATCTTTCAGGACCCTTTCCTCCGTTTTATGAGCTGTGGAAAAGAAGTTCCTGTAAAATAGTCTAATAGGGGGTATAGGTGTTGTGTTAGTTGTCTCTTCAGAGGTTGCATGGCTTTTCACTTTCCTTCTTATGATGTCTTCGACGAAACCATTGGAGAAGCCGTTATTGACTAGGACCTGCCTTACCCTACAGAGTTCTTCGTCGACTTGCTTCCATTCTGAGCTGTGGCTGAGAGCACGGTCGACATATGCGTTAACAACACTCCTCTTGTACCTGTCTGGGCAGTCGCTGTTGGCATTTAGGCACATTCCTATGTTTGTTTCCTTAGTGTAGACTGCAGTGTGGAAACCTCCGCCCTTTTCCATGACTGTTACATCTAGAAAGGGCAGCTTCCCATCCTTTTCCATCTCGTAAGTGAAACGCAGCACGGAACTCTGCTCAAATGCCTCCTTCAGCTCCTGCAGATGTCTGACATCAGGTACCTGTGTAAAAATGTCGTCAACATACCTGCAGTATATGGCCGGTTTCAAGTTCATGTCGACTAAGACTTTTTGCTCGATGGTACCCATGTAGAAGTTTGCAAACAGGACACCTAGGGGAGAACCCATGGCGACCCCATCTACTTGCTTATTTCGGCTGTAGTGTCCTTCGTTACCCTTTGGAACTTAGTTTGGTCAGAGAGTATGATGTTCATTTTCGCCAGATATTCGTCTTTTTTAAGAATGACATATATTGGCGACTTGTCACCTCTCCTGACAACTATCTCCTTGTTCTCACGAAGGCTTTTAGCTGCCGCTTTAAGCTCGGGGGACAGTATGGTGCTTCTGTAGTTGCCTCGATTCTTTCCTCCTTCTGCAATAAGTTCTGCTTGTAAGGTATCTTTGGTAGTGACCTTCTTTTGTGTCTCGAGGTCGAATATGTCGTCCAACAGAATTTCCAACTCTACTTTCCGGGCCATCTCACTCGGTCTGGACATGACATGACAGTTTATGCCCAGATTTAGGAGAGTGACTTGGTCCTCAGTGAGGTTAATTCCTGCAAGGTTCAGGAAGCCATCTCTTGGTCGTGGAATTGCCATAGGTCCTCCATATAATGTTGTTAGTTTCTTGATAATCCTTGTTTCAGTGCTGAGGTGATGTTGGTCTGTGAGGATGTCGAGGTACCCGCATTGAACAACACCTTTTAATTCGGCTGTAGCCGAATTAAAAGCAAAGGTCAACAAACTGATCGAAACTGTGAACGCCAAGAAATCCGGACTCCACCTGCCAAAGATCATTGGGGAATATAAACCTGGATATGCGTATGGAAATGTCAAGACGCACAAGCCTGGAAACCCACTTCGGCCAATCATTAGCCAGATACCCACACCCACGTACAGACTGGCGAAGCGACTCAACGGCCTGCTGACTCCTTATGTTCCTTGCGCCTTCAGCCTGAAGTCTCCAAAGGAATTTGTTGACTTACTGCGGGGCACACTGGCCACAGGGATAAGAGCCTCGTTGGACGTAGAATCGCTGTTTACCAACGTACCTGTGGACGAGACAATCGGAATGATAGCCGACAGAGTGTATCGTGATCCAGCCTGTACTCCTCTTGACATACCAGAAAATATTCTGAGGAAACTACTCCAAGCTTGTACTAAAGAAGCACCCTTCTTGAGCCCGGATGGGCACATGTATAAGCAAGTAGATGGGGTCGCCATGGGTTCTCCCCTAGGTGTCCTGTTTGCAAACTTCTACATGGGTACCATCGAGCAAAAAGTCTTAGTCGACATGAACTTGAAACCGGCCATATACTGCAGGTATGTTGACGACATTTTTACACAGGTACCTGATGTCAGACATCTGCAGGAGCTGAAGGAGGCATTTGAGCAGAGTTCCGTGCTGCGTTTCACTTACGAGATGGAAAAGGATGGGAAGCTGCCCTTTCTAGATGTAACAGTCATGGAAAAGGGCGGAGGTTTCCACACTGCAGTCTACACTAAGGAAACAAACATAGGAATGTGCCTAAATGCCAACAGCGACTGCCCAGACAGGTACAAGAGGAGTGTTGTTAACGCATATTTCGACCGTGCTCTCAGCCACAGCTCAGAATGGAAGCAAGTCGACGAAGAACTCTGTAGGGTAAGGCAGGTCCTAGTCAATAACGGCTTCTCCAATGGTTTCATCGAAGACATCATAAGAAGGAAAGTGAAAAGCCATGCAACCTCTGAAGAGACAACTAACACAACACCTATACCCCCTATTAGACTATTTTACAGGAACTTCTTTTCCACAGCTCATAAAATGGAGGAAAGGGTCCTGAAAGATATTGTTAATAGAAACGTTATCCCTACAGACAAAAATCAGAGGATACAACTGACGATTTACTATAAAACCAGAAAAACGGCCAGCCTACTCATGAGAAACTCTCCAGACACAAAACAGAACGCTTTAAAAGAGACTAACGTCGTCTATGCCTTCAAATGCCCACTTGGGGACTGTAAGCTCCAAAAAACCCAGTATATAGGCAAGACAACAACGTCTCTTTCTAGGCGTTTAACGATGCATAAGCAACAGGGCTCCATTAAGGAACATATAATCTCTTCCCACAACCAAACCATCGCCAGAGAAATCCTAGTAAACAACACAGAAATCATCGATAGATACAGCGATAGCAGGCGGCTTGACGTTTGCGAGGCACTACACATCAAGAAGTCAACACCAGCAATCAACAGCCAATTATTGCACAACTATATTCTACCCATCTCAAGACTCCGCTCCAATATAGAAGCATCAAGAAATATGGACCAATAGGCTTTCTACAAACACTTCTATTCAATATCCATTGCTTCGTGTTCTGTCTTGTGTTGATGAAATTAATACCCTATTAATACTTTTGTTCTGTCTTGTGTTGATGAAATTAATACCCTATTAATACCACATTTTGTTCTGTCTTGTGTTAATGCCACATCACCCCTTCCACCTCACTCAAATGTAGATATAAAATCGGAGATACGTAAGTTCTATTCAGTTGTGTATTTGTGAACTAAAGTCTTTGAAAATGTAATAAGTTTTACGAAACGCGCCCGTGTCGCGTCAGACTAGAAATAAAAATGAATTTTGGAGAATTGATTTTTGATTTACCTCCAACAGTGAAGCGTAATGTACGAAAGATTGAGAAAATTCGTGTTAGAATTATTAATCTTACTTTTTCGGTCATATTTAATAATATATATATATATATATATATATATATATATATATATATATATATATATATATATATATATATATATATATATATATATATATATATATATATATACATATATATATGACCTCATATATGTACCTATATATGTATCAATTTAATATATATATATATATATATATATATATATATATATATATATATATATATATATATATATATATATATATATATATATATATATATATATATAAATATATATATTAATATTAATATATTTTGGTAGCAATCTTTCTTGTAAACATATGTTGTTAAATATGACCGAAAAAGTAAGATTAATAATTCTAACACGAATTTTCTCAATATTTTTTATGTTTCTTTTTACTGTCAATGATAATTGAAAAATCAATTCTCCAAAATTCATTTTTTTCTAGTTTGACGCGACGCTTGAATGCGTTTCGTAATAACTTATTACATTTTCAATGACTTTAGTTTACACACACACAACTGTAACCTGAAAACACTAAACAGAGTTTTACTTAATGCTAACATTGAACAGCTTGTCTTATATACTCGCATTTGGGTGAGGTGATATGTAGCAACAGTTTTGGATGAGGTGAACAAACTTTTGACCAACACAAGACAGAACACGGTGCATTGGGTATAAATTAGATAAATGAGAGGGAAGAATGGAAATAACTGCAAACGGCCTATTAGCCCATACTTCCTCTTGATGCTTCTATATTGGTACGGAGTCTTGAACGCAAAACCGGAACACATTTGCAAATTCTATGCTAAAGGAATATGCTAATATGGAAAATTAGGAGCAAAATGCCATTTTCTGCATCCTCGAAAATGCAGGAACATGTTGGCGAGGGTTACCTGCCGTTTTGGAACAGGGTGTAGATACTTTCACCCTAAATTATGTCAATTTTCAATTAGGGACAAAAAATGCTACAATCTTCAGTGTCCGGAATTCCACGTGAGAGGTACACAGCGTTATAGACGGGAAGATCAATATGACACTACTGGAAATTTTTTAGAGGAAGGCAGAAACAGAGCAGTACATATAAGGATTACAGAGGGGAAGGGAGATACCCACAAGACTGGAATACAACTTATCAACAAGCACACAGGTACTACACCACACGACACCCGTCCTACTACCAAAACTGGACGAATCACTTCCAAAACAACACACCCTGGACACAAACACAGTGGCCTCCTTACCAGAGCCTCAGATATTAACACCAATTAAAGCATCCAGCACTTCCACTAACACGATAACATCATTTATATTTGCCAACATCCAGGGTATAAAAACACGCAAATCCAACAAAGTTCACTTTATAGATGGTCTCCTTCATGAGGCAAATGCAGTGTTTGAAGCCCTAACAGAAACCCACACAAAGGACTACCATGATGGTGAAATATGGATCTCAGAATACAATCTTTTCAGATGTGATAGGAAACACCGGCTTCAGGGTGGGGTCAGCCTCTACATCAAAGACACACTCATCTGTACTGAGCTGCTAAACACCTCAAATGATATGGTGGAAGTGCTGATAATCAAAATAGAGATTCTAACTGTAGTTATTGTCCTTATATATAAGTCACCGGAGGCAAACCCTCAGCAGTTTAAAGACCAACTAATGAAAATAGAACACTGCTTGGAAAACCTCACAAATCCAGCTCCGAACATCATCCTGCTTGGGGACTTCAACCTACAGCACCTGAAATGGAAGCACCTGGCTAATACAGTAATATCAGAAAGAATAGCAGGAAGTAGCCTAAATGAACAGGCACATGCAAATGACCTGCTACGGATGTGTTACAAGTTTGCCTTAAACCAGCAAATAGTACAATACAATACAATACAATACAATACAATACAATTTTATTTAGGTAAGGTACATACATACAATAAATATTTACAAGGATTGTTTGACTTATAGGTAGAGCTAGTACATACAATGCCTAAAGCCACTATTACGCAAAGCGTTTCGGGCATGATAAACTTAAATGACAAGCTTAATACTAATTGAGCATAATGAGTAGAATGAAAACAAGAAATGAAAACATAGATGAAAAAGCAGCACAAATACAATTATGTCGACAAACAGCGCTCTTTAAAGAAAAAAACAGACATTGGTTGACAATAGAAGGGTAAGGTAGGTTACAGGGAATTTATTAGGTATAGCTTCGCTTTTAACTTAAACTGGTTGAGAGAGGTACAGTCTTTAACATAGTTGGGAAGGTCATTCCACATTCTGGGCCCCTTGATTTGTAGAGCATTTCTAGTTTGATTAAGTCGTACTCTAGGAATATCAAAACTGTATTTATTTCTGGTGTGATGCTCATGGGTTCTGATACAACCTTCTATGAAGCTTTTGAGATCAGGATTGGCATTATAGTTTAGCGTTTTATATATGTATAATACACATGAGAGAATGTGCAGTGACTTAATGTCTAACATATTCAGAGATTTAAGTAGGGGTACCGAGTGATGTCTGGGGCCAGAATTGGATATTGTCCTAATAGCAGCTTTGTGTTGAGTAATTAGAGGACGTAAGTGATTTTGGGTAGTAGAGCCCCAAGCACAAATACCATAGTTGAGATATGGATAGATAAGGGAGTAATAGAGAGTCACCAGGGCAGGGCGTGGTACATAATATCTGATCTTAGAAAGAATGCCCACAGTTTTTGAAACTTTTTTTGATATGTTTAGAATGTGTCCCTGGAAATGAAGCTTGTGGTCAATGAGAATGCCAAGGAATTTGCCATCTAATTTGTTACAAATTTGGGTATTGTTTATTTTGAGATTTATTTGATTAGAGGATTTATTGCCAAACAGAATATAGAAGGTTTTGTCAATGTTAAGGGTGAGTTTGTTGGCAGTTAGCCACAGATGGACTTTATTTAGCTCAGTATTTACTGTGGCATTTAGAGCAAGGGGATCAGGACTGGAGTAAATGAAGGTTGTGTCGTCAGCAAATAGAATTGGTTTGAGGTGTTGGGAGGCATTTGGAAGGTCATTAATGTAGATGAGAAAGAGGAGAGGGCCAAG
Source organism: Procambarus clarkii (assembly GCF_040958095.1). Lineage (NCBI taxonomy): Eukaryota > Metazoa > Arthropoda > Malacostraca > Decapoda > Cambaridae > Procambarus > Procambarus clarkii. The sequence goes on from NW_027189169.1 coordinate 94,268, forward strand.
TATGCTGCCCTGGGGAACACCAATGTTGATGGGTAGGGTGGGAGAAATTGTATTATTCACAGAAACATATTGGAGCCTGTCAGTAAGGTAGGATTTGAGGTATTGTAGGGAGTGTCCTCTGACTCCATAATGATGTAATTTAAGAAGAAGGTTTTGGTGGTTGACAGTGTCAAAAGCTTTACGCAGGTCCACAAACAACCCAACAGGGAACTCATTTTTATCAAGAGCTGTATGAATCGAGTTAAGCATACTAATAAGTGCATCGTTAGTGCTTTTTTTGGGTCTGAAGCCATATTGGCAAGGGCTAAGTATATTGAGTTTGGCTAGATATAAGTAAAGCTGCTTATAGATTAGTTTTTCAAAAAATTTTGACAAGTTTGGCAGGATAGATATAGGTCTGTAGTTGTTAACATCTGTGAGATCACCACATTTGTGGACAGGCGTTACTCTCGCTTTTTTTAGAATATCTGGGAAGGTTTGGAGTTCAAGTGACTTGTTGAAGAGCAAAGCAATAGCAGGGGCTAAAGATCTGGAGGCTTTTTTGTAAATTAAAGTTGGTATCTCCTCAAGGGCACCAGACTTGGTTTTAAGGGAAAGGATTATCTCATTGACGTCAGTGGAATTAATAGGCTTTAGGTACAGAGACTGTGGATAGTTACCTGAAAGATAGTCATTAATGTCTGTACTGGAAGATGGAATATCATTTGCAAGGGATGAACCAATGGAAGAGAAGAACCTATTGAACTCAATAGCAGAATCAGAGGCTGAAAGCTGACCATCGTTATTAGACAGGAGAGTCGGTTTGTTATTTAAAGACTTCTTTGATCCCAATATTTGAGAAATTGTTCTCCAAGTTTGTTTAATGTTGCTCTTTATTTGGGTAAATTTATCTTCGTAGTATTTAGTTTTGGCTCGTCTAATTATCTTAGACAGCAATAATGAGTAATTCTTTGAGAATTCTTTGGAGACAATTCCTAACCTATACTTCTTCTCAAGGTCATGTTTTTTATTAATAGATTTAAGTATTCCCTTTGTAAGCCAGGGATTGTCAAGCCTTTTGGTTGTGACTTGTTTTGTAAGCATAGGACAGTGGGTATTATAAAGGCTAAGAGTTTTTTGAAGAAAAGATTGCACTGCTAGGTTGATGTCCACTATGTTACATAACTCAGACTCCCAGTTGACATTATCAGCAGCAGTTATAAAATTGTCTATAGCAGTTTCATTGTGTAGTCTAAAACGTATCACTCTTGACTCAAGAGGTGGTTTGCTAATGTTAGTTAAGAGAAATGTGGGGTAATGATCTGTAGTGCTATTGGTGATTATACCTGAAGTAAGCGGAGAGGTTATGTTTGTCCAGATGTGATCGAGCGTCGTGGCAGTGCTATCAGTGATTCTAGTAGGTCTAGTGATTAAAGGTATGAGGAAGCAGGAATTCATACAGTTGAGGAAGCTAACAGCAGTGGGGTGTTCAGGCTCGCAGAGGTCAATATTAAAGTCCCCTGCGATAATTAGGTGGTTTTTGTTCAGTCTGTTATCAAGTATTAGATTTCTAAGGTTTGAGTTGAATTCGGACACATCAGTGTTAGGAATTCTATAAACTGCACCCACAGTCAGGACAGACTCGGCACCCTTGACTCTGAAGCTGGCGAAGATATACTCCCCATAGCAGTCTCTGGTTCTAATTTCTTTTAAGCATGTTAGTTCTTGGTGGTAGTAAAGAGCAGTGCCACCACCTCTCTGAAGTTGACGACAGTTGTGAATTGCTGAGTAGTTAGGCATGTTAAAGAGCTGAGTAGTATCCTCTTTCAACCATGTTTCAGTAAGTATAATAAAAGAGAATTTGTTGTCAATAGCTTTCAATCAACGGCACTAACATCATCGAAGTGTTTACCTAGGGATCTAACGTTCAAATTGATTACAGAGATATTGTGATTATGAGTTAATACATTGTTTACATCATGTGCTGCAAAATATCTGCAATTTAGATCATTAAAGTGATAATTGTCATAGATAGTGGATAAGAGGTTAAGTTCAGGGTCTATACTTGTCTGCATAAAAAAAGCTGATTGCAGGAAAAACAAGGGAAGAAAGGCAAATAACAAGGTAGAAATAAGCTATAAAATAGGGAAAAAGATGTACACAATACAGAACAAAGCAAACTCAAAAGGGGCTTACAGGGGTACAATGGAGTAAGGGAGTATGGCTAGGCTAGGCAACCTAGGTAATAAATGAGATTAACGAAAAAACATATAAACATGGACTATACAAAAAGTAGATAGTAGGTTCTATAGTAGAACCAACTAGGAAGGAGAACACGCTGGACCTCATTTTCACTAATAATGATGAATTGATCAGGAACATAATGATTACAAATACCTGTTACTCAGATCACAACTTAATTGAAGTTATGACAACCATTGGGAGTAGACCTTCAAAACCAGTCCAGATTCCCGGTGGAGGAGATTTCAGCAAATTCAACTTCAATAATAAACAGATAAACTGGGAGCAAATAAACCAGGACTTCACAGAAATAAACTGGGAAGAACAGCTAGAAAATGCAAACCTGAACCAGTGCCAGGAAAAAATAAGCTCAGTAGCACTAGAAATATGTTCAAACCGCATACCTCTAAGAAAAAAGAGGAAGAGATGCAGATTGGTACGGGAACGTCGTTCCCTATATAGGCGAAGAAAACGAATCGCGGAACAACTTGAGAGTCGCACCCTCTCTCAAGAACGGCGAAGAAGGTTAGGTAGAGAAATAGAAACAATTGAACGCAAGCTACAAGAATCATACAAAACTCAGGAGAGGCAAAGAGAGCAAAAGGCCATCAGTGAAATAGAGAGAAATCCGATATATTTCTTCTCCTATGCAAAATCAAGATAAAAAACCACATCTAGTATCGGGCCCCTGCGAAAGGGAGATGGAACTTTCACCGATGACAACAAAGAAATGAGCGAGCTACTGAGGAAGCAATACGATTCTGTTTTCAGCGAGCCATTAAACACACTAAAGATGGATAACCCAAATGAATTTTTCATGGATATGATACCAACATCAAATCATATATCAGATGTCACCCTATCCCCACTGGATTTTGAAGAAGCCATAAACAGTATGCCTATGCACTCTGCATCAGGCCCGGATTCTTGGAACTCCATATTCATCAAGAACTGTAAAAAAAAAACACTATCGCAGGCCCTCCACATTCTGTGGAGACAAAGCCTAGATACTGGCGTTATTCCTGATATACTAAAAACAGCAGAGATAGCACCACTTCATAAAGGAGGAAATAAGGCAGAGGCAAAAAATTACAGACCGATAGTACTAACATCGCACATCATAAACATTTTTGAGAGTGCTAAGAAGTAAGATCACAAAATACATGGAATCACAGCATCTCCATAACCCCGGACAACATGGTTTCAGAACAGGGCGCTCTTGCCTGTCGCAGTTGCTGGACCACTATGATATGGCATTAGATGCAATGGAAGGCAAACAAAACGCTGATGTAATTTACACAGATTTCGCAAAAGCTTTTGATAAATTTGATCATGGCGTTATTGCACATAAAATGCGTTCAAAAGGAATTACTGGAAAAATAGGCAGATGGATCTACAATTTCCTGACCAACAGAACCTAATGTGTAATAGTCAACAAAATAAAATCCAGCCCATCAACCGTGAAGAGCTCAGTCCCCCAGGGTACTGTGCTTGCTCCAGTACTTTTTCTCATCCTCATATCGGACATAGACAAGAACACAACCTATAGCACTGTATCATCCTTTGCAGATGACACTAGGATCTTCATGAGAGTAGACAATATAGAGGACATGGCAAACCTCCAGTCAGATGTAGATCAGGTCTTTCTATGGGCTACAGAAAATAATATGGTGTTTAACGAAGATAAGTTCCAGCTCATGCGCTACGGAAAAAATTAAAATATAAAAACGGAAACCACGTACAGGCAAATCATAACATAGAACGAAAAGGCAATGTAAAGGATCTGGGTGTACTCATGTCGGAAGACCTTACCTTTAAAGAACACAATAAAGTAGCCGTCACAACTGCAAGAAAAATGACAGGTTGGATAACAAGAACTTTTCACACTAGAGATGCTATACCGATGATGATACTTTTCAAAACGCTTGTGCTCTCTAGAGTGGAGTACTGCTGCACAATGACAGCCCCTTTCAAAGCTGGAGAAATTGCTGACCTGGAGAGCGTACAGAGATCCTTTACTGCCAGAATTCACTCAGTAAAACATCTAAACTATTGGGACCGACTAAAGAGCCGAAATCTGTACTCCCTTGAGCGCAGGCGGGAGAGATACATAATAATTTACACGTGGAAAATATTAGAGGGGCTGGTCCCAAACCTGCACACAGAAATAACATCACATGAGACCAAGAGGCATGGCAGGATGTGCAGAATACCCCCGTTGAAAAGCAGAGGTGCAACAGGTACTCTGAGAGAGAACTCTATCAACATCAGAGGCCCGAGATTGTTCAACACGCTTCCGCTACACATAAGGGGCGTAACTGGCAATCCCTTCACAGTGTTCAAGAGAGAACTGGATAAGCACCTCCAAAGGATACCTAATCAACCAGGCTGTGACTCATACGTCAGGCTGCGAGCAGCCGCGTCCAACAGCCTGGTTGATCAGTCCGGCAACCAGGAGGCCTGGTCGACGACCGGGCCGCAGGGACGCTAAGCCCCGGAAGCACCTCAACGTAACCTCAAGGTAAGGTAGAATATAGTTGTGCATTAATTGGCTGTTGATTGCTGGTGTTGACTTTTTGATGTGTAGTGCCTCGCAGATGTCAAGCCGCCTGCTATCGCTGTATCTATCGATGATTTTTGTGTTGTTTTCGGTCATATTTAACAACATATGTTTACAAGAAAGACTGCTACCAAAATATACTAATATATATATATATATATATATATATATATATATATATATATATATATATATATATATATATATATATATATATATATATATATGTCGTACCTAATAGCCAGAACGCACTTCTCAGCCTACTATTCAAGGCCTGATTTGCCTAATAAGCCAAGTTTTCATGAATTAATGTTTTTTCGTCTACCTAACCTACCTAACCTAACCTAACCTAGCTTTTTTTGGCTACCTAACCTAACCTTACCTATAAATATAGGTTAGGTTAGGTTAGGTAGGGTTGGTTAGGTTCGGTCATATATCTACGTTAATTTTAACTCCAATAAAAAAAAATTGACCTCATACATAGAGAAAAGGGTTGTTTTATCATTTCATAAGAAAAAAATTATAGTAAATATATTAATTCAGGAAAACTTGGCTTATTAGGCAAATCGGGCCATGAATAGTAGGCTGAGAAGTGAGTTCTGGCTACTAGGTACGACATATATATATATATATATATATATATATATATATATATATATATATATATATATATATATATATATATATATATATATATATATATATATATATATATATATATGTCGTACCTAGTAGCCAGAACGCACTTCTCAGCCTAATATGCAAGGTCCGATTTGCCTAATAAGCCAAGTTTTCATGAATTAATGTTTTTTCGACTACCTAACCTACCTAACCTAACCTAACCTAACTTTTTCGGCTACCTAACCGAACCTAACCTATAAAGATAGGTTAGGTTAGGTTAGGTAGGGTTGGTTAGGTTTGGTCATATATCTACCTTAATTTTAACTCCAATAAAAAAAAATTGAACTCATACATAACGAAATGGGTAGCTTTATCATTTCATAAGAAAAAAATTAGAGAAAATATATTAATTCAAGAAAACTTGGCTTATTGGGCAAATCTGGCCTTGCATAGTAGGCCAAAAAGTGCATTCTGGCTACTAGGTACGACATATATATATATATATATATATATATATATATATATATATATATATATATATATATATATATATATATATATATATATATATATATATATATATGCAGGCGATGAGTCACAATAACGTGGCTGAAGTATGATGACCAGACCACACACTAGAAATTGAAGAGACGACGACGTTTCGGTCCGTCCTGGACCATTCTCAAGTCGAATGTCACAATCGACTTGAGAATGGTCCAGGACGGACCGAAACGTCGTCGTCTCTTCAATTTCTAGTGTGTGGTCTGGTCATTATATATATATATATATATATATATATATATATATATATATATATATATATATATATATATATATATATATATATGTATATATATATATATATATATATATATATATATATAAATGTATATATATATATATATATATATATATATATATATATATATATATATATATATATATATATATATATATATATATATATATATATATATATATATATATATATATATAAGTTTGTGAGGGTACCACCTCTGGTGCCAATGTGGGGACCCATAGCCTCGAAGAAGAAAATAAAAAGTATTCAGAGGAGACCTTGTGGTTTCTCACTGAACACTAATATTATCTTCTCCTACCACCCCCATTCTTTTGTATGTACACATATATATTTACTTTATTTGAACTTTGTTACAAAAAAGGAGTTACATATGGGTTACAAAGATGGTTATCATAGGTTGTCGAGTTCCTCCAGCTCCTCAGATGGCGGGCAGGAACCCTGGATGCAGTGCGCATTTCCCCTCTGTATCGCCACACTGAGGCGCTGGAAAAGAAAGCTTGCAGCTCTTGGGTCCCTTGTCGTTTCAATGAGCCTAGAACCCAGTTCCTTCAAAAAACTGGTAGCACTTTTACCCCAGGCGCCGAGTGTCTCAGAAGCGATGGGGACAAAATTGTAGTGGTGATCCAGTTCTCTATACTTACGGGATTTGGCTGCTTCCCTGTGGGTGGCAGCGCCACCTGGTTGTGCAACACTGAGGTTAATGTAGGTGTTAGCCAGGGTTGATACGCACGTGTAGTCCCATACCAACTGCTTGCCATTCTTCCAGGGGTTCACTGTGATACCATCCGGGCGACCAATAAGAGCATCAGAGTTACGGGGCGTTAGGTAACGGGGCTCTCTTTCAGCTGGGCATCCAGCTGTGGTGAGGCTCCTCTTGATGATGTCGTTAACTTCACTGTGCCTCGAGTGCCATCCCCCTGTGCTTTGGCAGAGTAGGCCATGGTGGCCGTTCCTGTCAGCCACCACCTCGCCGCAAATACACCTATATCTGGTGTGGATTGGGGCAGCAAGGCGGAGGGCCACAGCAATTCGGAGGGCGTGTGGTGTGAGACGCGTGCCAGTTGCCGACATTGGGGTTGCTAACAGGAAATCCCCTGCATGTGGTGCTGCTACTGCTGTGAGGCGAGCAATGTCGTGTTGTGTTGTTGCAGCACCCAGGCACTCTGCAGCAACTTGGTCTACAATGGGGCCATCCCAGCTGGATTGCTTGTGGGCTTTTGGGGATGGTGGTTGAGGTGATTGGCCTGCACGAGAGGCCCACTCTGTGGCACAGCGTGTAAAATTGGGATCATGTACACCTGCCAGCTGATGTAAGTGGGCAGGTAGAATTTCCTTCACAAGGTCGTCGGATGCTGATAAGGAGGACAGGAAGGCTGGAACAGCGATTTGCGTTGCTGTTCGAACTCCGAGGCCCCCAAGTCTTACCTGAAGAGAGGCTTGTTTCCACTGTAGGTCATCGAGAGAGAGGTTAAGGGCTTTTTCTAGCATTGATTTCAGTAACCGGTCATACTCACTTAGTTTTTGGCTACTGTAAGATGGTGAACACCTCAGAAAGTAGGTTAACCTGGGGAGGGACAGATATCTGGTGATGAGGTAGAGTGCATCATGAGCATCAATATCCTCAATCCTCCCATCCATCCTCTTAAGGTCGGCGATTTTCTTATCAAGGACCTCATCGATGGCTTTCAACCCCAGGGGAGCTCCTAGGAGTGTGCTGTCTTCAGGTTTAGTTTTATGGATATTTGGCAGAAGACCCTCTATTCTCTCTACGATGCCCTGGTTGGAACATATTATTTCACATTTAGAAGGGTTCAGGGTGAGGCCTAAAACTGCACCTTGCTCCTGGATTTTTCTGATGTCCTCCAGGAGGGAGTCTTGGGAACCAGCTAGGGTACCATCATCCAAGAACCAGATGTTAAGCTCGCTGGACAGGACCTCTGTGACTTGTTTGATGACTAAGCAGAAAAGGAGAGGAGCAAGGGGGTCACCCTGTTGGACGCCTTCTCGCGAGTCAATTTCATGTTCGCCAAAAAGTAGCTTAAGATCCATACTGTAGCATGAATGTACAAAAGGGTAGAGGGAAGGGAAATGACTATGAACCGCACGGAGTACAGCATCCCTCCGCACCAAATTGAAGGCATTTTTGAAATCTAGCTTGATAAGAGCCTTTTCGTCTGTGATGTTGGCGATGAAGGCTCGAGCTGTATGGGCTGCCGCCTCACACCCTTGTGGAATGCCGAACCCGAGCTGTTTTGGCTTCAGCATGTTGGCCGCTGCATCACTAACTGTTCTTGCAGCTGCCTTTGCGACGAGACGCCGGAGAGAATTGCCCACAGCTATTGGCCTGATCCCTCCATCCTTTTTCTTTAGAGCACAGAGAGATGCTCCAAAAAAGATAGGTCTTATGGACGCTGGTATGTTGCCAGCTAGACATGTGTTGGTGAATCTGGTTAGTTCCACCAAGAGGTTCTTTGCAATGTCACCCAGTGCAGGGTTGAGCATTTGCTTGAGGTGGTTGGGTTTTAGTCCTGTGAACCCACCTGCTGATCCTGTAGGGAAGGACATGGCTGCTTTATGGACCACAGATTCAGCCACCCAGAGAGGTTCTGCTCCGGTAGCCCCCACTTGTACAATGTCGTCCTCACGTGGAGCCCTGGGTGGGTGTTTCTCCCTTAGGGCTTGAGCTGTTGCGGCATCTCTGTCGGCAATTGAGTCCTCAATGGTGATGACTCGTATTGCGCCAATAGTGTTTCCTTCCTCTATTTTCTTGGTGACTGATATTCTGATTTTTGATGTCTCGGATATGCCACTGTTGCTCTTCCTGTCGTGGGTGTTTCTCGCGCGAGTGGGAAGGCGCACCTGGTTGTCCTCCCTGGGAAAATAATTTATAGCTTTGATGACTGAGGCAGCTAAGGTTTTGTCTCTCCTTGCAGGGGTGGCTAGACATATGTTGCCAAACATTAGGAGGTTGTGCCATGCTTGGGTCGTTCCAGGAGAGTCGTTGACCTTTCTCAGGAGGTTTCTATATATATATATATATATATATATATATATATATATATATATATATATATATATATATATATATATATGTCGTACCTAGTAGCCAGAACGCACTTCTCAGCCTACTAAGCAAGGCCCGATTTGCCTAATAAGCCAAGTTTTCATGAATTAATTGTTTTTCGACTACCTAACCTACCTAACCTAACCTAACCTAACTTTTTCGGCCACCTAACCTAACCTAACCTATAAAGATAGGTTAGGTTAGGTTAGGTAGGGTTGGTTAGGTTCGGTCATATATCTATGTTAATTTTAACTCCAACAAAAAAAAATTAACCTCATACATAATGAAATGGGTAGCTTTATCATTTCATAAGAAACAAAATTGAGAAAATATATTAATTCATGAAAACTTGGTTTATTAGGCAAATCGGGCCTTGCATAGTAGGCTGAGAAGTGCGTTTTTGCTACTAGGTACGACATATATATATATATATATATATATATATATATATATATATATATATATATATATATATATATATATAAATATATATATATATATATATATATATATATATATATATATAAATATATATATATATATATATATATATATATATATATATATATATATATATATATATATATAAATATATATATATATATATATATATATATATATATATATATATATATATATATATATATATATATATATGCAACTGAAAACTCAGTTGCATATTGTCCTGGGGACCATTCAGGCTTGTTCGCATTTGTGTTCCTCACGTGTGCCCCAAAGAATGAGGTGATTTGGTAAAATGCTATGCCCAAGATTACTATCCGAGTGCCGGCGGGGGGTGGTTCAAATAGCCTCGGCTATCACCTCATTTTGTCCGGTCGTGATGGTCAAGTGGATTAAGGCGTCTTGTACATACCAGTTGCGTTGCTTCTGGGAGTATGGGTTCGAGTCACTTCTGGGGTGTGAGTTTTCAGTTGCATATTGTCCTGGGGACCATTCAGGCTTGTTCGCATTTGTGTTCCTCACGTGTGCCCCAAAGAATGAGGTGATTTGGTAAAATGCTATGCCCAAGATTACTATCCGAGTGCCGGTGGTGGGGTGGTTCAAATAGCCTCGGCTATCACCTCATTTTGTCCGGTCGTGATGGTCAAGTGGATTAAGGCGTCTTGTACATACCAGTTGCGTTGCTTCTGGGAGTATGGGTTCGAGTCACTTCTGGGGTGTGAGTTTTCAGTTGCATATTGTCCTGGGGACCATTCAGGCTTGTTCGCATTTGTGTTCCTCACGTGTGCCCCAAAGAATGAGGTGATTTGGTAAAATGCTATGCCCAAGATTACTATCCGAGTGCCGGCGGTGGGGTGGTTCAAATAGCCTCGGCTATCACCTCATTTTGTCCGGTCGTGATGGTCAAGTGGATTAAGGCGTCTTGTACATACCAGTTGCGTTGCTTCTGGGAGTATGGGTTCGAGTCACTTCTGGGGTGTGAGTTTTCAGTTGCATATTGTCCTGGGGACCATTCAGGCTTGTTCACATTTGTGTTCCTCACGTGTGCCCCAAAGAATGAGGTGATTTTGTAAAATGCTATGCCCAAGATTACTATCCGAGTGCCGGCGGTGGGGTGGTTCAAATAGCCTCGGCTATCACCTCATTTTGTCCGGTCGTGATGGTCAAGTGGATTAAGGCGTCTTGTACATACCAGTTGCGTTGCTTCTGGGAGTATGGGTTCGAGTCACTTCTGGGGTGTGAGTTTTCAGTTGCATATTGTCCTGGGGACCATTCAGGCTTGTTCGCATTTGTGTTCCTCACGTGTGCCCCAAAGAATGAGGTGATTTGGTAAAATGCTATGCCCAAGATTACTATCCGAGTGCCGGCGGTGGGGTGGTTCAAATAGCCTCGGCTATCACCTCATTATGTCCGGTCGTGATGGTCAAGTGGATTAAGGCATCTTGTACATACCAGTTGTGTGGCTCCTGGGAGTATGGGTTCGAGTCACTTCTGGGGTGTGAGTTTTCAGTTGCATATTGTCCTGGGGACCATTCAGGCTTGTTCGCATTTGTGTTCCTCACGTGTGCCCCAAAGAATGAGGTGATTTGGTAAAATGCTATGCCCAAGATTACTATCCGAGTGCCGGCGGTGGGGTGGTTCAAATAGCCTCGGCTATCACCTCATTATGTCCGGTCGTGATGGTCAAGTGGATTAAGGCGTCTTGTACATACCAGTTGCGTGGCTCCTGGGAGTATGGGTTCGAGTCACTTCTGGGGTGTGAGTTTTCAGTTGCATATTGTCCTGGGGACCATTCAGGCTTGTTCGCATTTGTGTTCCTCACGTGTGCCCCAAAGAATGAGGTGATTTGGTAAAATGCTATGCCCAAGATTACTATCCGAGTGCCGGCGGTGGGGTGGTTCAAATAGCCTCGGCTATCACCTCATTATGTCCGGTCGTGATGGTCAAGTGGATTAAGGCGTCTTGTACATACCAGTTGCGTGGCTCCTGGGAGTATGGGTTCGAGTCACTTCTGGGGTGTGAGTTTTCAGTTGCATATTGTCCTGGGGACCATTCAGGCTTGTTCGCATATATATATATATATATATATTAGTATATTTTGGTAGCAGTCTTTCCTGTAGACATATATTATTAAATATGACCGAAAAAGTAAGATTAATAATTCTAACACGAATTTCCTCAATCTTTCGTACATTACGCTTCACTGTTGGAGGTAAATCAAAAATCAATTCTCCAAAATTCATTTTTATTTCTAGTCTGACGCGACACGGGCGCGTTTCGTAAAACTTATTACATTTTCAAAGACTTTAGTTCACAAATACACAACTGAATAGAACTTACGTATCTCCGATTATATATATACATTTGAGTGAGGTGGAAGGGGTGATGTGGCATTAACACAAGACAGAACAAAATGTGGTATTAATAGGGTATTAATTTCATCAACACAAGACAGAACAAGAGTATTAATAGGGTATTAATTTCATCAACACAAGACAGAACACGAAACAATGGATATTGAATAGAAGTGTTTGTAGAAAGCCTATTGGTCCATATTTCTTGATGCTTCTATATTGGAGCGGAGTCTTGAGGTGGGTAGAATATAGTTGTGCAATAATTGGCTGTTGATTGCTGGTGTTGACTTCTGGTATGTGTAGTGCCTCGCAAACGTCAAGCCGCCTGCTATCGCTGTATCTATCGATGATTTCTGTGTTGTTTACTAGGATTTCTCTGGCGATGGTTTGGTTTTGGGAAGAGATTATATGTTCCTTAATGGAGCCCTGTTGCTTATGCATCGTTAAACGCCTAGAAAGAGATGTTGTTGTCTTGCCTATATACTGGGTTTTTTGGAGCTTACAGTCCCCAAGTGGGCATTTGAAGGCATAGACGACGTTAGTCTCTTTTAAAGCGTTCTGTTTTGTGTCTGGAGAGTTTCTCATGAGTAGGCTGGCCGTTTTTCTGGTTTTATAGTAAATCGTCAGTTGTATCCTCTGATTTTTGTCTGTAGGGATAACGTTTCTATTAACAATATCTTTCAGGACCCTTTCCTCCGTTTTATGAGCTGTGGAAAAGAAGTTCCTGTAAAATAGTCTAATAGGGGGTATAGGTGTTGTGTTAGTTGTCTCTTCAGAGGTTGCATGGCTTTTCACTTTCCTTCTTATGATGTCTTCGACGAAACCATTGGAGAAGCCGTTATTGACTAGGACCTGCCTTACCCTACAGAGTTCTTCGTCGACTTGCTTCCATTCTGAGCTGTGGCTGAGAGCACGGTCGACATATGCGTTAACAACACTCCTCTTGTACCTGTCTGGGCAGTCGCTGTTGGCATTTAGGCACATTCCTATGTTTGTTTCCTTAGTGTAGACTGCAGTGTGGAAACCTCCGCCCTTTTCCATGACTGTTACATCTAGAAAGGGCAGCTTCCCATCCTTTTCCATCTCGTAAGTGAAACGCAGCACGGAACTCTGCTCAAATGCCTCCTTCAGCTCCTGCAGATGTCTGACATCAGGTACCTGTGTAAAAATGTCGTCAACATACCTGCAGTATATGGCCGGTTTCAAGTTCATGTCGACTAAGACTTTTTGCTCGATGGTACCCATGTAGAAGTTTGCAAACAGGACACCTAGGGGAGAACCCATGGCGACCCCATCTACTTGCTTATACATGTGCCCATCCGGGCTCAAGAAGGGTGCCTCTTTAGTACAAGCTTGGAGTAGTTTCCTCAGAATATTTTCTGGTATGTCAAGAGGAGTACAGGCTGGATCACGATACACTCTGTCGGCTATCATTCCGATTGTCTCGTCCACAGGTACGTTGGTAAACAGCGATTCTACGTCCAACGAGGCTCTTATCCCTGTGGCCCGTGTGCCCCGCAGTAAGTCAACAAATTCCTTTGGAGACTTCAGGCTGAAGGCGCAAGGAACATAAGGAGTCAGCAGGCCGTTGAGTCGCTTCGCCAGTCTGTACGTGGGTGTGGGTATCTGGCTAATGATTGGCCGAAGTGGGTTTCCAGGCTTGTGCGTCTTGACATTTCCATACGCATATCCAGGTTTATATTCCCCAATGATCTTTGGCAGGTGGAGTCCGGATTTCTTGGCGTTCACAGTTTCGATCAGTTTGTTGACCTTTGCTTTTAATTCGGCTGTAGTGTCCTTCGTTACCCTTTGGAACTTAGTTTGGTCAGAGAGTATGATGTTCATTTTCGCCAGATATTCCAGGTATATAAACCTGGATATGTGTATGGAAATGTCAAGACGCACAAGCCTGGAAACCCACTTCGGCCAATCATTAGCCAGATACCCACACCCACGTACAGACTGGCGAAGCGACTCAACGGCCTGCTGACTCCTTATGTTCCTTGCGCCTTCAGCCTGAAGTCTCCAAAGGAATTTGTTGACTTACTGCGGGGCACACTGGCCACAGGGATAAGAGCCTCGTTGGACGTAGAATCGCTGTTTACCAACGTACCTGTGGACGAGACAATCGGAATGATAGCCGACAGAGTGTATCGTGATCCAGCCTGTACTCCTCTTGACATACCAGAAAATATTCTGAGGAAACTACTCCAAGCTTGTACTAAAGAGGCACCCTTCTTGAGCCCGGATGGGCACATGTATAAGCAAGTAGATGGGGTCGCCATGGGTTCTCCCCTAGGTGTCCTGTTTGCAAACTTCTACATGGGTACCATCGAGCAAAAAGTCTTAGTCGACATGAACTTGAAACCGGCCATATACTGCAGGTATGTTGACGACATTTTTACACAGGTACCTGATGTCAGACATCTGCAGGAGCTGAAGGAGGCATTTGAGCAGAGTTCCGTGCTGCGTTTCACTTACGAGATGGAAAAGGATGGAAAGCTGCCCTTTCTAGATGTAACAGTCATGGAAAAGGGCGGAGGTTTCCACACTGCAGTCTACACTAAGGAAACAAACATAGGAATGTGCCTAAATGCCAACAGCGACTGCCCAGACAGGTACAAGAGGAGTGTTGTTAACGCATATGTCGACCGTGCTCTCAGCCACAGCTCAGAATGGAAGCAAGTCGACGAAGAACTCTGTAGGGTAAGGCAGGTCCTAGTCAATAACGGCTTCTCCAATGGTTTCGTCGAAGACATCATAAGAAGGAAAGTGAAAAGCCATGCAACCTCTGAAGAGACAACTAACACAACACCTATACCCCCTATTAGACTATTTTACAGGAACTTCTTTTCCACAGCTCATAAAACGGAGGAAAGGGTCCTGAAAGATATTGTTAATAGAAACGTTATCCCTACAGACAAAAATCAGAGGATACAACTGACGATTTACTATAAAACCAGAAAAACGGCCAGCCTACTCATGAGAAACTCTCCAGACACAAAACAGAACGCTTTAAAAGAGACTAAGGTCGTCTATGCCTTCAAATGCCCACTTGGGGACTGTAAGCTCCAAAAAACCCAGTATATAGGCAAGACAACAACATCTCTTTCTAGGCGTTTAACGATGCATAAGCAACAGGGCTCCATTAAGGAACATATAATCTCTTCCCACAACCAAACCATCGCCAGAGAAATCCTAGTAAACAACACAGAAATCATCGATAGATACAGCGATAGCAGGCGGCTTGACGTTTGCGAGGCACTACACATCAAGAAGTCAACACCAGCAATCAACAGCCAATTATTGCACAACTATATTCTACCCACCTCAAGACTCCGCTCCAATATAGAAGCATCAAGAAATATGGACCAATAGACTTTCTACAAACACTTCTATTCAATATCCATTGTTTCGTGTTCTGTCTTGTGTTGATGAAATTAATACCCTATTAATACTCTTGTTCTGTCTTGTGTTGATGAAATTAATACCCTATTAATACCACATTTTGTTCTGTCTTGTGTTAATGCCACATCACCCCTTCCACCTCACTCAAATGTAGATATAAAATCGGAGATACGTAAGTTCTATTCAGTTGTGTATTTGTGAACTAAAGTCTTTGAAAATGTAATAAGTTTTACGAAACGCGCCCGTGTCGCGTCAGACTAGAAATAAAAATGAATTTTGGAGAATTGATTTTTGATTTACCTCCAACAGTGAAGCATAATGTACGAAAGATTGAGAAAATTCGTGTTAGAATTATTAATCTTACTTTTTCGGTCATATTTAATAATATATATATATATATATATATATATATATATATATATATATATATATATATATATATATATATATTATTAAATATGACCGAAAAAGTAAGATTAATAATTCTAACACGAATTTTCTCAATCTTTCGTACATTACGCTTCACTGTTGGAGGTAAATCAAAAATCACTTCTCCAAAATTCATTTTTATTTCTAGTCTGACGCGACACGGGCGCGTTTCGTAAAACTTATTACATTTTCAAAGACTACACAAATACACAACTGATTAGAACTTGCGTTTCCCTGATTTTATATCTACATTTGAGTGAGGTGGGAAGGGTGATGTGGCATTACATTTGAGTGAGGTGGGAAGGATGATGTGGCATTAACACAAGACAGAACACTAGGGGATATTAATAGGGTATTAAAAGTATCAACACAAGACAGAACAGAAACAATGGGTATTGAATAGAAGTGTTTGTAGAAAGCCTATTGGTCCATATTTCTTGATGCTTCTATATTGGAGTGGAGTCTTGAGGTGGGTAGAATATAGTTGTGCAATAATTGGCTGTTGATTACTGGTGTTGACTTCTTGATGTGTAGTGCCTCGCAAACGTCAAGCCGCCTGCTATCGCTGTATCTATCGATGATTTCTGTGTTGTTTACTAGGATTTCTCTGGCGATGGTTTGGTTATGGGAAGAGATTATATGTTCCTTAATGGAGCCCTGTTGTTTATGCATCGTTAAACGCCTAGAAAGAGATGTTGTTGTCTTGCCTATATACTGGGTTTTTTGGAGCTTACAGTCCCCAAGTGGGCATTTGAAGGCATAGACGACGTTAGTCTCTTTTAAAGCGTTCTGTTTTGTGTCTGGAGAGTTTCTCATGAGTAGGCTGGCCGTTTTTCTGGTTTTATAGTAAATCGTCAATATATATATATAAATATATATATATATATTTATATATATTTGTGTGTGTGTGTGTGTGTGCCAGAAAACAGCAGTTGTACTTTTTTATATCATCTGATAACATAGTTGTAATATTGAGTGCATATTTTACTGCATTACTCCTTTTAATGATCCTCAAATTGTGCTTCAGTGAACCAATGTATAACCCTGAAATGTTATCCTGATGTACCTAGTGATCCGTGTTCATTATTGTGTATTGTTATTATTGTTTATTAATCTAATCTTTGTTTATTGTGCCAAAATTTCTTACCATGTACGTGTAAACATATTTTGTTAATTTTACTCTAAATTATCTTTTAAATTATCTTTATTATTGTCTATTATTCTAATCTTTGTTTATTGTGTCAACATTTCTTACAATGTACCTGTAAAAAAAATTGTCAATTTAACTGTAAATTATCTACTTAAAAATATTTGTTAGTTTAAGGACTTGCCCGAAACGCTATGCGGGCCAGTGGCTTTACGAGAATGTAAAGTCAACATCATTTCTATGTTGTCTCTTAACCCCCAATGTACCTTCTTCTATATAAATAAATAAATAAATAAATAAATAAATAAATAAATATCAAAAATATCCTAAATATCAATATATATACAAAAAAATCCAATCAAAAATATTTGAAAAAATTATCTACAAACAGCTCTACTCCTATCTCGTAAAACTCGACATTCTTTACCCCTGTCAGTTTGGCTTCCGCTCCCAAAATAGTACCAACGATGCAATTATTAGTCTTCTTGATATAATTTACTCAGCCCTTGACAAAAAAGAGTTTCCGATTGGACTCTTCATTGACCTGACAAAGGCCTTTGACACTGTTAATCACAATTACCTCTTACGTAAACTCCATCATTATGGAATCCGAGGCCATGCACTGGATTATATCCAATCCTATCTTAGTGACAGACTCCAATGTGTAACCATCAACACTATAACCTCTCCCACTCTACCAATAACCGTTGGAGTGCCACAGGGCAGCATCTTGGGACCTCTTTTATTTCTTATATACGTCAATGATCTGCCTAATGTCTCTAACACTCTGAAACCTATTTTGTTTGCTGATGATACTACCCTCATCTACTCTAACCCCAACCCACATACACTAAATGATGTTGTTAATAATGAACTAAAAAAAGTCCACTTATGGATGTCAACCAATAAACTAACACTTAACATAGAAAAGACCTACTACATTTTATTTGGATGCAAATCTACAAATGCAATTCAGCTTCAGATAGATAATGTAAACATTAGCAATAAAAATGATGGAAAGTTTCTTGGCCTATTCCTAGACAAGAGACTCAACTTCAGTACCCACATACAACACATAACTAAGAAAGTCTCTAAAACAGTTGGGATACTCTCCAAAATCAGATATTACGTACCTAACTCTGCTCTCA
>NW_027189169.1:117500-213834 GCF_040958095.1 Procambarus clarkii
CTCTCTCTCTCTCTCTCTCTCTCTCTCTCTCTCTCTCTCTCTCTCTCTCTCTCTCTCTCTCTCTCTCTCTCTCTCTCTCTCTCTCTCTCTCTCTCTCTCTCTCTCTCTCTCTCTCTCTCTCTCTCTCTCTCTCTCTCTCTCTCTCTCTCTCTCTCTCTCTCTCTCTCTCTCTCTCTCTCTCTCTCTCTCTCTCTCTCTCTCTCTCTCTCTCTCTCTCTCTCTCTCTCTCTCTCTCTCTCTCTCTCTCTCTCTCTCTCTCTCTCTCTCTCTCTCTCTCTCTCTCTCTCTCTCTCTCTCTCTCTCTCTCTCTCTCTCTCTCTCTCTCTCTCTCTCTCTCTCTCTCTCTCTCTCTCTCTCTCTCTCTCTCTCTCTCTCTCTCTCTCTCTCTCTCTCTCTCTCTCTCTCTCTCTCTCTCTCTCTCTCTCTCTCTCTCTCTCTCTCTCTCTCTCTCTCTCTCTCTCTCTCTCTCTCTCTCTCTCTCTCTCTCTCTCTCTCTCTCTCTCTCTCTCTCTCTCTCTCTCTCTCTCTCTCTCTCTCTCTCTCTCTCTCTCTCTCTCTCTCTCTCTCTCTCTCTCTCTCTCTCTCTCTCTCTCTCTCTCTCTCTCTCTCTCTCTCTCTCTCTCTCTCTCTCTCTCTCTCTCTCTCTCTCTCTCTCTCTCTCTCTCTCTCTCTCTCTCTCTCTCTCTCTCTCTCTCTCTCTCTCTCTCTCTCTCTCTCTCTCTCTCTCTCTCTCTCTCTCTCTCTCTCTCTCTCTCTCTCTCTCTCTCTCTCTCTCTCTCTCTCTCTCTCTCTCTCTCTCTCTCTCTCTCTCTCTCTCTCTCTCTCTCTCTCTCTCTCTCTCTCTCTCTCTCTCTCTCTCTCTCTCTCTCTCTCTCTCTCTCTCTCTCTCTCTCTCTCTCTCTCTCTCCTCTCTCTCTCTCTCTCTCTCTCTCTCTCTCTCTCTCTCTCTCTCTCTCTCTCTCTCTCTCTCTCTCTCTCTCTCTCTCTCTCTCTCTCTCTCTCTCTCTCTCTCTCTCTCTCTCTCTCTCTCTCTCTCTCTCTCTCTCTCTCTCTCTCTCTCTCTCTCTCTCTCTCTCTCTCTCTCTCTCTCTCTCTCTCTCTCTCTAGCTCTCTCTCTCTCTCTCTCTCTCTCTCTCTCTCTCTCTCTCTCTCTCTCTCTCTCTCTCTCTCTCTCTCTCCTCTCTCTCTCTCTCTCTCTCTCTCTCTCTCTCTCTCTCTCTCTCTCTCTCTCTCTCTCTCTCTCTCTCTCTCTAGCTCTCTCTCTCTCTCTCTCTCTCTCTCTCTCTCTCTCTCTCTCTCTCTCTCTCTCTCTCTCTCTCTCTCTCTCTCTCTCTCTCTCTCTCTCCATGTGTTGTATATGGATGCTGAAGTTGAGTCATCTCTAAGTATAGGCCAAGGAATTTTCAATCATTTTTACTACTAATGTTAACAATGTCTATCTGAAGCTGAATTGTATTGGTTGATTTGCTTCCAAATAAGGTGTAGTAGGTCTTTTCTATGTTTAGTGTGAGTTTGTTGGTTGACATCCATACGTGCACTTTTTTAATTCGTTATTTACAACATTATTTAGTGTGTGTTGGTTGGGGTCTGAGTAGATTAGAGTAGTATCATCAGCAAGCAATATAGGTTTAAGCATGTTAGAGACATTAGGGAGAACATTGATGTATATAAGAAATAGGAGGGGTCATAGAATGCTGTCCTGTGGCACCCCTACGGTTAGTGGTAGAGTGGGAGAGGTTATATCATTGATGGCTACATATTGGTGTCTATCACTAAGATAGGATCGGATATAGTTCAGAGCAAGGCCATGGATTCCATAATGATGGAGTTTAAGTAAGAGGTAGTTATGGTTAACAGTATCAAAGGCCTTTCTCAGGTCAATGAAGAGCCTAATTGAAAACTAATTTTTGTCAAGGACTGAGTTAATTATAACAAAGATATTAATAACTGCTTCGTTGGTACTCTTTTGGGTTCGGAAGCCAAACTGACAGGCACTTAGTATGTTGAATTTTGCGAGGTAGAATTAGAGCTGTTCATAAATAATTTGTACAGATATTTTTGATAATACAGGTAGATTTGATATTCGTCTGTAATTGTTTATATCTGCCATATCGTCTCCTTTATGAACTGGCTTTGCTCGTGTTGTTTTAAAGATATCAGGGAAGGTATGACACTCCAGAGATTTGTTGAACAGCAAAACTATGGGTGGTGCAAGGGCATGGGAGGCACTCGTGTATACCATCGATGGTATGTCATTAGGGTTCCCAGCTTTGGTTTTCAGTGAGTGAATGATAGACATAACATCTGTCGGGCTGACAGGTAAAAAGATAAGAGAGTTTGGATAGCTGCTAGAAAGATATGTAGTAACATATCATTCCCTATTACTGGTTTGCTATGTAGTCTAAAGAAAATTTTATCCTTTAACTGAGGGTGTTATGTCCATATTTCGTGAGAGGCAGGTAGGATAGTGATCGGGTGTTCGGTCCGTGATTATACCAGAGACAAGAGGGCTGTTATATTAGTCCACAAGTGATCCAAGGTAGTAGCGGATGTTTAAGTGATTCGGGTGGGCCTGGTGATTGTGTGGATTAGCATACAGGACTTCATGCTATTTAGGAAGTATTCGACTTGAGGGCTATTTTGTTGTCAGCGTCAATGTCGAAATCGCCTCCTAGGATGATGTGATTTTTGTTGAGTTTGTTGTTTATGATTAAGTTCTTTATATTATCTGTGAATGTAGTTGTATTAGTATTTGGAAATCTATAAACAGCTCCAATAGTTATTGACGATTTAAGGGATTTGACCGAGAATTGAGCAAATGTATATTCACAGTATTTGTCTCCGTTGCTAATAACACTTGTGCAACTGAAGCTATCGTGAAAAGAGATAGCTATACCATCTCCTTTTTTGTCAGGCCTGCATTTGTTAATGGTTTTATATCCGGCTAGGTTGTATAGTTGGTATGGTTTTTACTTAGTAATGTTTCTGTTAAGATAATGAACGATAGTTTAGAGCCCAGTGCTTCAAGTAGCGCATTAATGTTATCAAAATGTTTACCAAGTGATCTGACATTTTGGTTGAATACTAACAGGTTAGTGTTACTTGGAATTTGTGTTTTGCAAGGTTTGCTGTGTAGTAACTGCAATGGTGATGATCAGTGTGCTGGTTATTGTAGACATGTGATAAATTTAATTCAGGGTCAATGGGAGTTAGCATAGAGTAAGAGTAGAGAAGACTTAAAGGAGATTCTGATTAGGAAATTGGGGATTTGCGTGGCAATGGATTATAATAAACAATTTCAATAAAAATTTAGATTTTTATCTAATCTTGAAAATAACGATTATAATGTAAGTACTGAAAATGAAAGTACTCCACTTTCATCTCCATAGTGAGATGAAAGTGGAGTACAAAAGAAGAAGCATCTGATTAATAAAATGAACTTAACAAAATTATTACATTTACGCTATAATAAAATAATAGTGGAAATATATTGATTTTAGTAGAAAATAGAGCTTAAGAACAATTGCAAAAAAATCTAGATATACAATAACTATAGCAAAAAAAAAGCAAATACAGGTATAACAGGAACAAATAAAAGTAGAATAATGATGACGGTAATTAGACAAGAAGGATACGGATGCCAAGTAAAAAATTAAGATTTAATAGAGATTGACAAGAATAAAATTCTCCATTAAGATTCTTTATATAATTATGGATTCAAATTATGTAATTAACAGACACAATACAAATCACGAGGTTACTCTTAATTAATTAATACTGACTAAAATAATCTTAAAATAATCTAATCTAATGATCCTTAAATATAAGATCCCACTGATGTTAACAACTTCAGACCTATATCAATTCTGCCAAACTTATCAAAAATATTTGAAAAACTAATCTATAAGCAGCTTTACTCTTATCTATCCAAATTCAATATACCTAGCTCTTGTCAATACGGCTTCAGACCCCAAAAAAGCACTAACGATGCACTTATTAGTATGATTAACTTGATACATACAGCTCTTCATAAAAATGAGCTCCCTGTTGGGTTATCTGTAGACCTGCGAAAGGCTTTTGACACTGTTAACCACCAAAACCTTCTTCTTAAATTACAACATTATGGAGTCAGAGGTCAGTACTTAATGTACTGCAGGGAGTGCCCTGCAGTACATTAAGTCTTACCTTACTGACAGGCTCCAGTATGTTTCTGTGAATAATTCAATTTCTCCCACCCTACCCATCAACATCGGTGTTCCTCAGGGCAGCATACTTGGCCCTCTCCTCTTTCTCATCTACATTAATGACCTTCTAAATGCCTCCCAACATCTCAAACCAATTCTATTTGCTGACGATACGACCTTCATTTAATCTAGTCCTGATCCTAGTCTAGTGTGTCTTGGGGCCTCAACTGAGGTACAGGTCAGGTGACCTGCGGGCAGCCGATCAACATCCTTTGGCAAGCTGCAGTACTGAAGGTAATTGTGCCCTTGAGTTGTGTAATAGTATTACATTCCATTGCCTTGTAGGTTTTTTTTTTTTTTTAGAAAAAAAATGTTTCAATTTTGATTTAAATATACTGGTTCCAATAATAAAGTAATTTTAATGTATTTGTGTTTAGTTATCTGTTCCCTTTGATTAATGACAGTGTTATTCATTCTTGTGATTTTCATTTGCTGTGCTAGAAGTTCCCCTGTGTTCTCCATCTTATGAATAGTAAAGTCGCTCTAGAATCTCCCGTTCAGTTATCTTGAGGTTATCTTGAGATGATTTCGGGGCTTTTTTAGTGTCTCCGCGGCCCGGTCCTCGACCAGGCCTCCACCCCCAGGAAGCAGCCCGAGACAGCTGACTAACTCCCAGGTACCTATTTACTGCTAGGTAACAGGGGCATTCAGGGTGAAAGAAACTTTGCCCATTTGTTTCTGCCTCGTGCGGGAATCGAACCCGCGCCACAGAATTACGAGTCCTGCGCGCTATCCACCAGGCTACGAGGCCCCACACCAGGCTACGAGGCCCCAATCTCAGTTCAGTAAGATTACAGTATTAATCCATTAAGATTCATTTACGAACCCTTTGAGTTCCCTGATTATTAAGTCCCTTCCTTCCTAGGGAGCCAGTAATTTTAGACACATTCATTTATGTTTGGAAGGTGGTGGCAGTGTTTAATGATTTTTTTAATTAATTAGTTATAATTAATAACCCCCTATTCTTGTTGTGTTCTCCTCATTTAATATTCAGTTTATATTCGTGGCCGTCCAGTGAGGGGTCATACTGGACTGTAACAGTGTTAAGCTGGGGTATTGAGGGAAGAGAGAAAGAGAATTACAACAGGGATAGCGTTCAGAATCTTACGAGAGTTCAGGGTTATTACAATGGTAGCAGCGGTGTTTTCAATAATTTCTTGGCGATTATTGAAGCCTCACACGTCTGTCCGTTCGGTTATGCTGTGTGGTGAGAGTTCAGCCAGGTGCAATGAGCTAGGTCGACGGTAATCCTATGTGGGTGCGATTCGTATAGAGTAGGCGATTCTAGTGTCGTGGAGGGCTGGTAAGTTTAATTACAGGCACTTAAGTGTATGCGCTAAGCAGGCAGTTTAGCGTGGAGGCCGCCTTGGGTAGTTGGAAAGGGTATTATTTACTCGACCCTCTGCAACTACGGACAAGGGTGCTGCGTGGTGGTTTTCGCAGCAACAATTCTAGGTGTCGAATTGTCGGGGCGGGGAAGTATTAGGACGCTAATTATTATCCCCGAGGGCGTGTTAGGCGACCCAATTGCTAGATTTTTACGGGACAACCATGAAGGGGCCAAGAGTTCACTGAGGGATGGCCTAGTAGATTCTCTAGCAACGAAATTACGGTGGTGTCGGACAATTAGATCCGTCGGTTGTTCCGCTATCTAGTCTAACCGTTGACAGCGAAGGACGGGATTATTTTGTACTGTTGGGATTTAGGTGGGTGTGGTTACCTAGGCTTGGAGAAGCGACAGGGCGGGCCGGGACGGGACGGTTATAGGTTAAATCGAGATTTCCTTAAGTACTAAATTAAGTTCCCTGCATATTAAGTTCCCTTTCAAGTTAAGTATCCCCTCGTTAGTTAAGTGTTCCCCCTTGTTTAAGTAATTCTCGTATATAAGCGTTATTATTTTCTAAGTATTTTTTTACATTTTTAAGTCTGGAGTTTTTGTTTTCGTGTTGTGCAGTATTAATTCTCTGAGAGAATTATTAAGGTGAGTGGTTTACTGTTTTCAAGGGAAGTGAAGTACAGTGCATTAAAGTGAATTCAGTGAAAGACTTGGTGAAAATCGTGGAAAAATTTTGTGACGACATTTTTCAAAGTCGCTTGGAAAATCTCAGTTTTGGGAATAAATTCTAGTTTTGTGTCTAGCCATACGTTCATCGGGTCGTCACTGTTAATTCAAGTGTGCGATTAAAGTGATCCGAGTTAGAACTTTGAGAGACCAAAAGTCGATTTTTGGTCATTTAAGCGAATTAGCATTGGGACTGAATTTTCAAGCGGTTTTACTCAGCGCTCAGTGAGACAGCGCTCAGTGAGACAGCGGTCTGTAATTGTTTGTGCTCTCCCAAGTGTCCAAGTGTCTAGTGAGTGTTATATTCGGGTAAAGTAACAAGTCAACTACGCGCCAGTATTTAATTTATAATTCTGGGAAAATAATTACTATTTTTTAATTAAGATTCAGCACGACTCGGTAGCTGTGAGTGCCGCGGCTATCAGTGTTAATCTCTCAGTATTCTACAACGCGACCGGCGGTGAACAAGTGTATACTATGTAAACATCGAGTTCATTAAGTAACGTAAATAAGGAATTTATCATTAATTTTTGTTTAATTAATAAATACTTATAATTATTTCTGAGCGCCGTTGTCAGCGTCGGGCGTTAAGAATTAAATAATTGTTGAAGTCTTAAACATCGCGCCAGTATTAAAGTACTAGTAACGTCTTCAGTCCTAATGTGTTTAAGAATTACAAAAGAAATAGTTAAGAAATTCAGTTAACGTAAAGTGTTGTATTGATTGTGAGCTGGTCAACAAGACTCATTATTTATTTGTGTGATTATTTTTGTGATAAATAAAACAGAGTTTAAACTAAAATATTTACAATAAATTCAGTGTAGTTCCTTTCACGATGATATTCACTGTATAATTTCAGTATATTTTGTTCAAGAATGCGGTAATTATCAATATTTGTCTAAGATTTATATTGGTCTTGCATTTAGAGACAAGAAATTCTTACTTTAATTTTTGTTTATAATTGCATTACCAGTCATCTTCGAGTGTCAAATAAATATAGTGAAAATTAATTACATTTTATCAAGTTCATTCTAGTAGTTTCGATCAATTAACAATTAACGTAACCTTTTTATGCAGTTTATAATTGCGCAGGTATTTTTATTCAACATCGTATACAGTGTTTTGTTTCACAAGATTTTTATTTATTTATTTATTTATTTATTTATTTATATATATACAAGAAGGTACATTGGGTTAGAGAGAATACACAGCATAGTATTTACAATCTTGTAAAGCCACTAGTACGCGCAGCGTTTCGGGCAGGTCCTTAATCTAACAGATAATTTTAAGTAGGTAATTTCTATCAGAATTGATAAATGATAACAAATACATTGCAAGAGAAAAATGAGATGAAAGAGCTTAGTAAGTATATTAAAGCACATTGTTATATTAAAGCTCTGATTGAATACATTGACAGCTTGATTGGTAATTTAAACAAGATAGACACCATACAGCAGATTGACAGCACATATAAGACAGCAATAATCACAATGGTAAAGATGTTCAAATTGGGAACATAAAGGTTGGGAGAATGGGTAGCAATAGATACAGTGCAATTTTAAGGCAAAAGGTGAAAGACTATGAAGATGAAATTAGGTACTTTTTAGTATTGATTTTGAATGATGTAAAAGTTGGACAGCTTTTCAATTCAATAGGGAGTGAGTTCCATAAACTGGGTCCCTTTATTTGCATAGAGTGTTTACACAGATTAAGTTTAACTCTGGGGATATCAAAGAGATATTTATTTCTGGTGTGGTGATAATGGGTCCTATTACATCTGTCCAGGAAGAGTTTCAGAGCAGGATTTGCATTTAAGAACAGGGTTTTGTAAATGTAGTTGACACAAGAGAATTTATGGAGTGAGATTATGTTTAGCATGTTTAGGGAGTTAAACAAGGGGGCTGTGTGTTGTCTGAAAGCAGAATTTGATATTATTCTGATAGCAGATTTTTGCTGGGTGATGATGGACTTGAGGTGGTTTGCAGTGGTTGAACCCCATGCACAGATACCATAGTTGAGATAGGGATAGATTAGTGTATAATATAGAGAGATGAGAGCAGAGTTAGGTACATAATATCTGATTTTGGAGAGTATACCAACTGTTTTAGAGACTTTCTTAGTTATGTGTTGTATGTGGGTACTGAAGTTGAGTCTCTTGTCTAGGAATAGGCCAAGAAACTTTCCATCATTTTTATTGCTGATGTTTACATTGTCTATCTGAAGCTGAATTGCATTTGTAGATTTGTTTCCAAATAAGATGTAGTAGGTCTTTTCTATGTTAAGTGTTAGTTTGTTGGTTGACATCCATAAGTGGACTTTTTTAGTTCATTATTAACAACATTATTTAGTGTATGTGGGTTGGGGTTGGAGTAGATGAGGGTAGTATCATCAGCAAACAAAATAGGTTTCAGAATGTTAGAGACATTAGGCAGATCATTGATGTATATAAGAAATAGAAGAGGTCCCAAGATGCTGCCCTGTGGCACTCCAACGGTTATTGGTAGAGTGGGAGAGGTTATATTATTGATGGCTACTCATTGGTGTCTATCACTAAGATAGGATTGGATATAGTCCAGTGCATGGCCTCGAATTCCATAATGATGGGGTTTACGTAAGAGGTAATCGTGATTAACAGTATCAAAGGCCTTTCTCAGGTCAATGAAGAGTCCAATCGGAAACTCATTTTTGTCAAGGGCTGAGTAAATTATATCAAGGAGACTAATAATTGCATCGTTGGTACTCTTTTGCTCTTGTATACAATGGATGGGATTTGGCGCTCTTGTATACAATGGATGGGATTTCACTGATGTTCCCAGCTCTGGTTTTTAGTGAGTGTGTTAAATATGGGAGAGTCTGTACTATGGGGGGCCTAGTATTATCTGGATGTAGGGGCAATAGTAAGCATTAAGAGTTATAAAAATGGGCGATCTAAAAGGCCCGGCCCCCAAATAAAACTATAAGCTGTGCTGAATATTTGGCTACACACAAGGTCAGTCTAGAGGTTGATTTAAGATCTCCTACACAGGAAGAACTGATACTCTCTTACTTCACTTGCTTATTTATTAACCCCTTAACAACCCCCCATATACATTCACACCAATAACAAAAATAATAATTACTTTACCACACTATCTTACGTTAAAAGCCTTGGTCCACATAGACAGGATACAAGGTTTTACACTGAACACAAGCTAGGGTAAAGTTCTACTAGGGAAACACTTGAAGCTAGAGTCAGCTTAGGGTAGGGAGACCACGTGGTTCCACTGGGACCCCCTTTAGAATAACTAGTAATATAAACTCTAAAAACACCTACTACACACAAAGTATACTACTCTACACATAGAACACGTGTATGCCAGAAATTGAATAATGTACACAGTGTATACTTAGCTTTAACAAGACACAGAAATAAGGAAACGAGGAGGAAGGGTAGGAGGATCATATCCACCCAACGCCAGCTCAGAAAAAGAACGACTCTCAGTCTCCTTTCCCCCAGCTGGCTCGCTGCCGGCAGACTGCTCAACTAATCGTACGGCAGCCCTATACCAAGTTTACTCAGGTTTACTTTACAAATGATTGGAAAGTATTAGTAAACATAGTTGGTGCCTATGTTATTATTTAATAATCAACCCCAAGCTCAGTCTTAAATGCTCTTTGAAAAACAAGAATAGTCTTACGTCTGGCAGGGAAGATACAAACAAGTGCACCTCATGATGCGTTTTCAATACTAAAAGGCAGTTTATTAGCTCAGTTTTGACCTCTGGTTTCCACTGAGGAACCCAGGGTCGTAACACTCCTCCCCCCTTCAGAGAAAAAAAAAATGTGACTACTAGAATAGTAGTCATATTTTTTTGTAAGAGTATACAGAGAATAAAAAGGAAAATTTATGACAAAAAAAACTCAATCAAAAACAACAATTTCTCTGCAAGAAAAGTACAAAGGAATTCTCTGAAAGAAAAAAAACATACACAAAAAAAACAGGGAAGTAAATAAATTGGACACTGAATATTTAATGTCATAGGAGAACCTAAAAAAAAAATAACTAAAACATGACAGTTGGTAAATGGCTTCCTGTGGCCCAGATGAATGTTATTCAGGCAACCTGTACAGAGCGTCAGCAATCACGTTGAGTCAGCCCGGTAGGTGGGTAATGGAAAGATTGAAGTCCTGTAGGTACAACGCCCACCTGAGGATGCGTTTATTCTTCTCCTTCATCTGAGTCAGGAAGACTAGTGGGTTATGGTACGTGTACACTTCCACTATATTACCTGTGAGGTAAACTTCAAACGTTTTACATGTTAACACTAGCGCTAACGCCTCTTTTTCTACCACTGAATAATTGCGTTGCGCCTTGTCAAATTTCACAGAGTAATTATATACTGGGTGTTCCACTTGATCATCCCCAGTTTGCAACAACACTGCACCAGCACCCGAGTCAGACGCATCTACATGAATTTTAAACGGTCGGTCGAACTTTGGACTAGCAAGCACTGGGGCGGAAGCTAAGATCAATTTCAAATTTTTAAATGCCTCTGCACAGTCTGATGACCACTTAAATTTAACGGCCTTGCACAACAAGTCTGTGAGAGGAGTGGCAACACTGGAAAAGTTCCGACAAAAGCGTCGATAGTACGCACACATACCGATAAATCGTTGAATGTCCTTTTTAGACTGAAGCACGGGATACTCCAGAATGGCACTGATTTTATCTTGCCGAGGTAACTCTTTTCCTTGGCCCACTTCATAACCAAGGTATGTCACTGTGCCTTGGCCAAAATGACACTTTTTTGCATTTAAGGTTAGATTTGCGTTCTTTAAAATTGTGAACAACTGGCGTAACCTAGCTATGTGGTCAGCCCAATTACTGTCAAAGAGCACTATATCATCTAAATATGCCCGACAATTTGGCACATTAGCGAGCAAAGAGTTCATTAGCCTCTGGAACATGGCAGGGGCATTACGCAAGCCGAACGGTAACACTTGATACTCAAAAACACCCTTCGGTGTCACGAACGCAGTTAGTTGTTTAGCACGTTCAGTGAGCGGGATTTGATAATACCCCCTCGAGACGTCGAATTTCGAGACGTACTTGGCGTGTCCCAGCTCGTCAATGCAATCCTCGAGGAGGGGCAGCGGGTAGGCATCCACAATGGTTACCTTGTTGAGCTGCCGATAGTCGGTGCATAATCGCCAGGAGCCGTCTGGTTTGGGGACCAAAAAGCAGGGCGAGCACCAAGAGCCCTGGCTCGGCTGGATGAGGCCGTGCTGGAGCAAGAAGTCGACCTCCTTCCATACGATGGCCTTCTTTTCTGGACTCATCCGATAGGGTTGAAGGCGAATGGGAGTGTAGTCCGTCAACTTGACATAAATAATAAATAAATAAATATGTTTATTCAGGTAAGGTATAGACATACAAGTGATGTTACATTAATGGATTGATATATAGATAGAGCTAGTACATACAATGCCTAAAGCCACTATTATGCAATGCGTTTCGGGCAAGAAAAACATTAATATCTAGAACTTAATACTAATTGAGCATAAAGAATAAAAAGTGTTGAGAACAAATACAAATAAAGATAAAAAAAAAGGGGGAACATGACTGAAAAAGCAGCACAAATACAATAGGTTGACAAACAGTGTTGATTAAAAAAAAATAACAGACATGGGTTGACAATAGAGGAGTGACCCAGCAAACAATTTTAGGTTGCCACAACATATCTGGAAAGTATTTGAAAGTATTGGAAACGTTTGTTTTATCGTATCAGATACGATATTGTGTGTGGACTTAAATAGGTTTCCAAAACTTATAACCAAGACATATGTATCTAACACTAATTTGAGATGTTGTGGCAACTTTACACTCCTAACATGAGTCATTCATAATCCATTCATATACCAATATGAATCTCTTATGAAAGGTTTGAGCCAATAATCTGAACCCTTTTCACATCTTTGTGTTTAAAGTTAAATTTCTTGAAATTAAATTATATTTAATATTATATTATTTTTATTATATTTTATATTATATTATTATTTTCAATTTAAATATTAAAACCAATTGAAGGGCAAAAAAATCTAATAATTTATATTTCTTTTATTATTTACTAACAATTATAATTATTTACTAACGGAGAGAGGGGAGGCTGTACGGCGGAGAGTGGCGGCTGTGGCGGACAGTGGCGGCGGTGGCGGACAGTGGCGGCGGTGGCGGATAGTGGCGGCGGGCGGACAGTGGCGGCGGGCGGACAGTGGCGGCGGCGGGCGGACAGTGGCGGCGGGCGGACAGTGGCGGCGGTGGTGGATAGTGGCGGCGGGCGGACAGTGGCGGCGGTGGCGGATAGTGGCGGCGGCGGACAGTGGCGGCGGTGGCGGATAGTGGCGGCTGTGGCGGATAGTGGCGGCGGGCGGACCGTGGCGGCTTTGGCGGCGGTGGTGGACAGTGGCGGCGGCGGTGGTGGACAGTGGCGGCGGGCGGACAGTGGCGGCGGCGGGCGGACAGTGGCGGCGGCGGGCGGACAGTGGTGGCGGCGGGCGGACAGTGGTGGCGGCGGGCGGACAGTGGAGGCGGCGGGCGGACAGTGGTGGCGGCGGGCGGACAGTGGTGGCGGCGGGCGGACAGTGGTGGCGGCGGGCGGACAGTGGTGGCGGTGGCAGACAGTGGTGGCGGTGGCAGACAGTGGTGGCGGTGGCGGACAGTGGTGGCGGTGGCGGATAGTGGAAGCGGGCGGACAGTGGCGGCGGGCGGACAGTGGCAGCGGTGGCGGATAGTGGCGGCGGGCGGACAGTGGCGTCGGGCGGACAGTGGCGGCGGTGGCGGATAGTGGCGGCGGGCGGACAGTGGCGGCGGGCGGACAGTGGCGACGGTGGCGGATAGTGGCGGCGGGCGGACAGTGGCGGCGGGCGGACAGTGGCGGCGGGCGGACAGTGGTGGCTGTGGCGGATAGTGGCGGCGGGCGGACCGTGGCGGCTTTGGCGGCGGTGGTGGACAGTGGCGGCGGGCAGACAGTGGCGGCGGCGGGCGGACAGTGGCGGCGGTGGGCGGACAG
The DNA here is from genome assembly GCF_040958095.1 of Procambarus clarkii. Classification (NCBI taxonomy): domain Eukaryota; kingdom Metazoa; phylum Arthropoda; class Malacostraca; order Decapoda; family Cambaridae; genus Procambarus; species Procambarus clarkii. Next base: position 130,856 of record NW_027189169.1, read on the forward strand.
TGGCGGCGGCGGGCGAACAGTGGCGGCGGCGGGCGGACAGTGGTGGCGGCGGGCGGACAGTGGAGGCGGCGGGCGGACAGTGGAGGCGGCGGGCGGACAGTGGAGGCGGCGGGCGGACAGTGGTGGCGGCGGGCGGACAGTGGTGGCGGCGGGCGGACAGTGGTGGCGGCGGGCGGACAGTGGTGGCGGCGGGAGGACAGTGGTGGCGGTGGCAGACAGTGGTGGCGGACAGTGGCGGACAGTGGCGGCGGTGGCGGACAGTGACGGCGGTGGCGGACAGTGGCGGCGGTGGCGGACAGTGGCGGCGGTGGCGGACACTGGCGGCTGTGTCTGGCGGTGGTGGCGGGTGGCGGCGTCTGTGATGAGTGGTGGCGGCTGGCGGTGGTGGGTGGTGGCGGCGGTGGTGGTGGGTGGTGGTGGCGGCGGTGGTGGTGGCGGCGGCTGGTGGTGGTGGGTGGTGGTGGCGGCGGTGGTGGTGGGTGGTGGTGGCGGCGGCGGGTGGTGGGTGGCGGCGGCGGCTGGTGGTGGTGGGTGGTGGCGGCGGCTGTGGTGGGTAGTGGCGGGCGGTGGCGGGCGGTGGCGGGCGGCGGCGGCTGTGGTGGGTGGTGACGATCGGCGGTGGGGGGGGCTGGTGGCGGCTGGCGGTGGGTGGTGGCGGGTGGTGGTGGTGGCGGCTGGTGGTGGGTGGTGGCGGCGGCGGCGGTGATGGGTGGTGGTGGTGGCGGCGGCGGTGGTGGTGGCGGCGGCGGTGATGGGTGGTGGCGGCGGCGGTGGTGGTGGGTGGTGGTGGCGGCGGCAGTGATGGGTGGTGGCGGCGGTGGTGGTGGGTGGTGGTGGCGGCGGCGGCTGGTGGTGGTGGGTGGTGGTGGTGGGTGGTGGCGGCGGCGGGTAGCGGTGGTGGGTGGCGGTGGCTGGTGGCGGCTGGTGGTGGGTGGTGGCGGCGGGTGGTGAGTGGCGGTGGTGGGTGGCGGTGGCTGGTGGCGGGTGGTGGCGGGTGGTGGCGGGTGGCGGCTGGTGGTGGGTGGTGGCGGCTGGTGGTGGGTGGTGGCGGGTGGCGGCTGGTGGTGGGTGGTGGCGGGTGGCGGCTGGTGGTGGCGGGTGGCGGCTGGTGGTGGGTGGTGGCGGCGGCGGCGGTGATGGGTGGTGGCGGCGGCGGTGGTGGTGGGTGGTGGTGGCGGCGGCGGTGATGGGTGGTGGCGGCGGCGGTGGTGGTGGGTGGTGGTGGCGGCGGCGGTGATGGGTGGTGGCGGCGGTGGTGGTGGGTGGTGGTGGCGGCGGCGGCTGGTGGTGGTGGTGAGTGGTGGCGGCGGGTGGCGGTGGTGGGTGGCGGTGGCTGGTGGCGGCTGGTGGTGGGTGGTGGCGGCGGGTGGTGAGTGGCGGTGGTGGGTGGCGGTGGCTGGTGGCGGGTGGCGGCTGGTGGTGGCGGGTGGCGGCTGGTGGTGGGTGGTGGCGGCTGGTGGTGGGTGGTGGCGGGTGGCGGCTGGTGGTGGGGGGCGGGTGGCGGCGGGTGGTGGCGGCGGGTGGTGAGTGGCGGTGGTGGGTGGCGGTGGCTGGTGGCGGGTGGCGGCTGGTGGTGGGTGGTGGCGGGTGGCGGCTGGTGGTGGGTGGTGGCGGGTGGCGGCTGGTGGTGGGTGGTGGCGGGTGGCGGCTGGTGGTGGGTGGTGGCGGGTGGCGGCTGGTGGTGGGTGGTGGCAGGTGGCGGCTGGTGGTGGGTGGTGGCGGGTGGCGGCTGGTGGTGGGTGGCGGCTGGTGGTGGGTGGCGGGTGGCGGCGGGTGGCGGCTGGTGGTGGGTGGCGGGTGGCGGCGGGTGGTGGGTGGCGGGTGGCGGCGGGTGGCGGCTGGTGGCGGGTGGCGGCTGGTGGTGGGTGGCGGCTGGTGGTGGGTGGTGGCGGGTGGCGGCTGGTGGTGGGCGGCGGGTGGCGGCGGGTGGTGGGTGGCGGGTGGCGGCGGGTGGCGGCTGGTGGCGGGTGGCGGCTGGTGGTGGGTGGCGGCTGGTGGTGGGTGGCGGCGGGTGGCGGCTGGTGGTGGGTGGCGGCTGGTGGTGGGTGGTGGCGGGTGGCGGCTGGTGGTGGGTGGCGGCTGGTGGTGGGTGGTGGCGGGTGGCGGCTGGTGGTGGCGGGTGGCGGCTGGTGGAGGCTGGTGGTGGGTGGCGGCTGGTGGTGGGTGGTGGTGGGTGGCGGGTGGCGGCTGGTGGTGGGCGGCGGGTGGCGGCTGGTGGCAGCCAGCTGGGACACACCCTTCACCACTGAAGGTCTGAGAACAACTAACCATATGTCTCTCTCACCCACCAGCCCAGTGTTGCCAGCTCGCACTCTCAAAATGTTTCCTTCAAAGATTGTATATTATCTTTGAACAACAAGTTTGATTATCAAGGAAATAATGCATATATTATTGTCACATTAATACTGTGCAATATCTTATTACATTCCTGCTAAATAATTATAATTTGAAACAGGACAAAAAATCCAACATATATATAAAAACCAACATTAGAGATCACGAGGCCTAGGCCTCGCCTGTGACCACACATCCTGCCTCCCTGGCCTGCTATACCCTCTCACACCTCACACTCTTAACTCTCTCATAATCACTCTCACTCTCTTACTCTGTCAATCTTACTCTCTGTCACTCTTACTCTCTGTCACTCTTACTCTGTCACTCTTACTCTGTCACTCTTACACTCTGTCACTCTTACTCTGTCACTCTTACTCTCTGTCACTCTTACTCTCTGTCACTCTTACTCTCTGTCACTCTTACTCTCTGTCACTCTTACTCTGTCACTCTTACTCTCTGTCACTCTTACTCTCTGTCACTCTTACTCTCTGTCACTCTTACTCTCTGTCACTCTTACTCTGTCACTCTTACTCTGTCACTCTTACTCTGTCACTCTTACTCTCTGTCACTCTTACTCTCTGTCACTCTTACTCTCTGTCACTCTTACTCTCTGTCACTCTTACTCTGTCACTCTTACTCTCTGTCACTCTTACTCTCTGTCACTCTTACTCTCTGTCACTCTTACTCTCTGTCACTCTTACACTGTCATTCTTACTCACTCTCAGTCACCCTTACCCATTCATACTCACTCTCTCTCTTACTCTCATACTCTTACTCTCAATTACTCTTACTCTCAATTACTCTTACTCTCAATCACTCTTACTCCCAATCACTCCTACTCCCAATCACTCCTACTCTCAATCACTCCTACTCTCATTCTTACTCTTACTCCTACTCCCAATCACTCTTACTCTCAATCACTCTTATTCTCATTCTTACTCTTACTCTCACTCTTACTCTTACTCCCAATCACTCTTACTCCCAATCACTCTTACTCTCAATCACTCTTACTCTCAATCACTCTTACTCTCAATCACTCTTACTCTCATTCTTACTCTTACTCACTCTTACTCTCAATCACTCTTATTCTCATTCTTACTCCTACTCCCAATCACTCTTACTCTCAATCACTCTTACTCCCAATCACTCTTACTCTCAATCACTCTTACTCTCAATCACTCTTACTCTCAATCACTCTTACTCTCATTCTTACTCTTACTCACTCTTACTCTCAATCACTCTTATTCTCATTCTTACTCCTACTCCCAATCACTCTTACTCCCAATCACTCTTACTCTCAATCACTCTTACTCCCAATCACTCTTACTCTCAATCACTCTTACTCTCAATCACTTTTACTCTCAATCACTCTTACTCTCAATCACTCTTACTCTCACTAACTCTCAATCACTCTTACTCTCAATCACTTTTACTCTCTGTCACTCTTACTCTGTCACTCTTACTCTCTGTCACTCTTACTCTCTGTCACTCTTACTCTCTGTCACTCTTACTCTCTGTCACTCTTACTCTCTGTCACTCTTACTCTGTCACTCTTACTCACTCTCAGTCACCCTTACCCATTCATACTCACTCTCTCACTCTTACTCTCATACTCTTACTCTCAATTACTCTTACTCTCAATCACTCTTACTCCCAATCACTCCTACTCCCAATCACTCCTACTCTCAATCACTCCTACTCTCATTCTTACTCTTACTCTTACTCCCAATCACTCGTACTCTCAGTCACTCTTATTCTCATTCTTACTCTTACTCTCACTCTTACTCCCAATCACTCTTACTCCCAATCACTCTTACTCTCAATCACTCTTACTCTCAATCACTCTTACTCTCAATCACTCATACTCTCAATCACTCTTACTCTCATTCTTACTCTTACTCACTCTTACCCTCAATCACTCTTATTCTCATTCTTACTCCTACTCTCACTCTAACTCCTACTCCCAATCACTCTTACTCCCAATCACTCTTACTCCCAATCACTCTTACTCTCAATCACTCTTACTCTCAATCACTCTTACTCTCAATCACTCTTACTCTCACTAACTCTCAATCACTCTTACTCTCACTCTAACTCTCAATCACTCTTACTCTCATACTCACCCTTACTCTCAATCACTTTACTCTCACTCTTACTCATTCTGTCACCCTTACTCTCACTCCTACTCACTCTGTCACTCTTACTCACTCTCAGTCACTCTTACTTATACTCACTCTTACTCACACTTACACACTCTCTGGCACTCTCACTCACCTTCAGTCACTCTTACTCACTCTTACCCACTCTCGCTCACTCTTACTCACTCTAGTTAATAAGAACACGCCAATATAAGACAACAAAACGTTTTCAGATTCTTTCTCACCACTTTCCAGCAACTTTTATAATTTATATAAATTATCTTAGGGAATAATACATAAATTATATATTTAAACATGATATTAGTGTTTAGTGGAATGCATAAGGAGTCAAATTGTGTTAAAAAGAGCGATTTTTAGAAAATTTGGAAAACTACTTTTTTCTGTTCATATTATAACTAAATGGATTTTAAAGGTTTCACTCAGCCAATATATATCATTCACAATTTATTAATGAATTTTACAAAAAAACACCATAAATTTTATATTTAAACATGTAAAAACTATTTGTTTTACATTTGGAAGAAAATAATTGTAGAAAAACTATTTATAATTAAACCTTTGTGTTTGGATTTTTTGAGTAAAAGTTTCTCAAAGGCTCTCCTGCACCATTCTCAATGCAAATCATTCCCACACCTATGGAAAGAGATAGGCGAACGTTGTGTAGATGATTTGTGTTTGCTGGGGAGGTAGGTTACAGGGAATTTATTAGGTAGTGTTTAGTTTTTATCTTAAACTGGTTGAGAGAGGTACAGTCTTTAACATGGTTGGGAAGGTCATTCCACATTCTGGTCCCCTTGATTTGTAGAGCATTTCTAGTTTGATTAAGTCGTACTCTAGGAATATCAAAACTGTATTTATTTCTGGTGTGGTGCTCATGGGTTCTGTTACAACCTTCTATGAAGCTTTTGAGATCAGGATTGGCATTATAGTTTAGCGTTTTATATATGTATAATACACATGAGAGAATGTGCAGTGACTTAATGTCTAACATATTCAGAGATTTGAGTAGGGGTACCGAGTGATGTCTGGGGCCAGAGTTGGATATTGTCCTAATAGCAGCTTTGTGTTGGGTAATTAGAGGACGTAAGTGATTTTGGGTAGTAGAACCCCAAGCACAAATACCATAGTTGAGATATGGATAGATAAGGGAGTAATAGAGAGTCACCAGGGCAGGGCGTGGTACATAATATCTGATCTTAGAAAGAATGCCCACAGTTTTTGAAACTTTTTTGGATATATTTAGAATGTGTCCCTGGAAATTCAGCTTGTGGTCAATGAGAATGCCAAGGAATTTGCCATCTAATTTGTTACAAATTTGGGTATTGTTTATTTTGAGATTTATTTGACTAGAGGATTTATTGCCAAGCAGAATATAGAAAGTTTTGTCAATGTTAAGGGTGAGTTTTTTGGCAGTTAGCCAAAGATGGACTTTATTTAGCTCAGTATTTACTGTGGCATTTAGAGCAAGGGGGTCAGGACTGGAGTAAATGAAGGTTGTGTCGTCAGCAAATAGAATTGGTTTGAGGTGTTGGGAGGCATTTGGAAGGTCATTAATGTAGATGAGAAAGAGGAGAGGGCCAAGTATGCTGCCCTGAGGAACACCAATGTTGATGGGTAGGGTGGGAGAAATTGTATTATTCACAGAAACATATTGGAGCCTGTCAGTAAGGTAGGATTTGAGGTATTGTAGGGAGTGTCCTCTGACTCCATAATGATGTAATTTAAGAAGAAGGTTTTGGTGGTTGACAGTATCAAAAGCTTTACGCAGGTCCACAAATAACCCAACAGGGAACTCCTTTTTATCAAGAGCTGTATGAATCGAGCTAAGCATACTAATAAGTGCATCATTAGTGCTTTTTTGGGGACTGAAGCCATATTGGCCAGGGCTAAGTATATTGAGTTTGGCTAGATATGAGTAAAGCTGCGTATAGATTAGTTTTTCAGAAATTTTTGACAAGTTTGGCAGGATTGATATAGGTCTGTAGTTGTTAACATCTGTGGGATCACCACATTTGTGGACAGGCGTTACTCTCGCTTTTTTTAGAATATCTGGAAAGGTTTGGAGTTCAAGTGACTTGTTGAAGAGCAAAGCAATAGCAGGGGCTAAAGATCTGGAGGCTTTTTTGTAAATTAAAGTTGGTATCTCCTCAAGGGCACCAGACTTGGTTTTAAGGGAAAGGATTATCTCATTGACGTCAGTGGAGTTAATAGGCTTTAGGTACAGAGACTGTGGATAGTTACCTGTAAGATAGTCCTTAATGTCAGTACTGGAAGATGGAATATCATTTGCAAGGGATGAACCAATGGAAGAGAAGAACCTATTGAACTCAATAGCAGAATCAGAGGCTGAAAGCTGACCATCGTTATTAGACAGGAGAGTCGGTTTGTTATTTAAAGATTTCTTTGATCCCAATATTTGTGAAATTGTGCTCCAAGTTTGTTTAATGTTGCTCTTTATTTGGGTAAATTTATCTTCGTAGTATTTAGTTTTGGCTCGTCTAATTATCTTAGATAGCAATAATGAGTAATTCTTTGATAATTCTTTGGAGACAATTCCTAACCTATACTTCTTCTCAAGGTCATGTTTTTTGTTAATGGATTTAAGTATTCCCTTTGTAAGCCAAGGATTGTTAAGCCTTTTGCTTGTGACTTGTTTTGTAAGCATAGGACAGTGGGTGTTATAAAGGCTAAGAGTTGTTTGTAGAAAAGATTGCACTGCTAGGTTGATGTCCCCTATGTTACCTAACTCGGACTCCCAGTTGACATTATCAGCAGCAGTTATAAAATTGTTTATAGCAGTTTCATTGTGCAGCCTAAAGCTTAACTCCCTTGTTTCTAGAGGTGGTTTGCTAATGTTAGTTAAGAGAAATGTGGGGTAATGGTCTGTAGTGCTATCGGTGATTATACCTGAAGTAAGCGGAGAGGTTATGTTGGTCCAGATGTGATCTAGAGTCGTGGCAGTGCTATCAGTGATTCTAGTAGGTCTAGTGATTAAGGGTATGAGGAAGCAGGAATTCATACAGTTGAGAAAGCTAACAGCAGTAGGGTGTTCTGGCTCGCAGAGGTCAATATTAAAGTCCCCTGCAATAATTAGGTGGTTCTTGTTCAGCCTGTTATCAAGTATTAGATTTCTAAGGTTTGAGTTGAATTCAGACACATCAGTGTTAGGAATTCTATAGACTGCACCCACAGACAGGACAGACTCGGCACCCTTGACTCTGAAGCTGGCGAAGATATACTCCCCATAGCAGTCTCTAGTTCTAATTTCTTTTAAGCATGTTAGTTCTTGGTGGTAGTAAAGAGCAGTGCCACCACCTCTTTGAAGTTGACGACAGTTGTGAATTGCTGAGCAGTTAGGCATGTTAAAGAGTTGAGTAGTATCCTCTTTCAACCATGTTTCAGTAAGTATAATAAAAGAGAATTTGTTGCCAATAGTTTCAATCAAGGCACTAACATCATCGAAGTGTTTACCTAGGGATCTAACGTTCAAATTGATTACAGAGATATTGTGATTATGAGTTAATACATTGTTTACATCATGTGCTGCAAAATATCTGCAATTTAGATCATTAAAGTGATTATTGTCATAGATAGTGGATAAGAGGTTAAGTTCTGGGTCTATACTTGTCTGCATAAAAAAAGCTGATTGCAGGAAAAACAAGGAAAGAAAGGCAAATTACAAGGTAGAAATAAGCTATAAAATAGGGAAAAATATGTACACAATACTGTACAAAACAAACACAAAATGAAAAAAAAAAAAAAAAAAAAAGTTAGCTTACAAGGGGCTTACAGGGGTACAATGGAGTAAGGGAGTATGGCTAGGCTAGGCAACCTAGGTAATAAAAGAGATTAAAGAAAAAACATATAAACATGGACTATACAAAACACAAGATATAGAAATACAAAACAAAAATATAAACAAGACTAAGCAATACAAAAAACAAATTGAGCAAAAATGAAAAAAAATGAGGTAGATTGCTTACGAGTACTCTCAGGTACACTGTAAGTAACAATTTGCAATTTGAGATGCAGGCAAAGCCAGGGGTACAATGGAGTAAGGGAGCATGGCGAGGCTAGGCAACCTAGGTAATAAATGAAATCAAAGAAAAGTTGAATAATAAACATAGGCAAATTTAAGCTAATGATTATTAACTATAAATAGTTCAGTTATGACTGTATAATTAATAAGACCTGAAGAACTACTTAATGCACTCAATTAAATAATTTCAGTAAATGACTAGTTAAGAGTAAGTTAAAAATTAAGTCAGAAAATGAAACAATGAGACTTAGGATACCTAGCCCCACTAGTTGACAGGGGGTTAATTAAGTTAATTCACTGGGAGTGATAAGGTGAGACAAACCACATTGGGAGAGGAAAGTGTTGAGGTTTTCTTCTTTAGTAATTGTAAACATTTTGCCCTCTGCGGTTTTTCTCACCTTTATCAGTCCATCTCTAACGAAGCACTGATGAATCGCATCTGGATTTTGTTGACGGATTTGACGCAGGCGGTAGAGGAGTTGCTGTCTGTTCCTAGTCAAGCACTCGTTGATGTATAATCCCTTCCGTTGGGATGCAGCTGTCCGGACTAGATGGGATTTCGTGAACTGGGAAGACAGCTTCAGGCGAATTTTCCGCTGGTTTTGACCTGATGGATTCTTTTTGCCTACTCTGTAGGCAGCAATAACGTCAGTTTTGTTTAGACTGAGCTGCAATTTGTTTTTTAAGAGATCCTGAGCTATTTCGACACAATTTTCACCTTCATGTTCCACAGGTATATCTTGGGACGACACAATAACAGAGTCTAGCAGCTTTTGCTGGTCTTGTTCCTCCTGGGAGACGGAACATTGGGCTGAAAATGTACTGATACATGCAGTCATTTTGCTGAGAGCTTTCTCCTGTTTTTTTATGGCTTCATCAGTTTTCAGAAGGTTGTTTTCCTCACGGAGATCATTCAAATCATGCTGTAGTTTGTCTTGGCTAGCCTTGCAGTTTCTAATATCCTCGCGGAGGAGGGTTATTTCTTGTTGTTGTTGTTGGAGATTAGCGCGGTTCGCTAGATTCTCATTTAGAAGACTCAAGATGATAGTATTTTGTGACTCGAGGACTAGGCACAACTTTTTGAACCACTGATTCTCGGTCCAGTTAGTGAATTCCGGTGAGGGACCGGAAGCTCGCTTGAGTTGCTTATACTGGGATGCTAGCATGTTCATAGGAGAGGGTTGAGAGGACTCTGCTCCCTTGCTCAATGGGGTGGAGGGGAGGGCAGCCCCGCCTCCCCGGACCCCAGAGCTTCCAGATGGAGAAACACGAATATTGTTAGAGCATATCATGGCAGATAACATCATGGCAAATGGCATCAGTCTGGGTCGGGACCTCCCCGAACAGACTAGAGAATTCATCAACAAACGACTGCACCTCTTCACGTTGGGCCATCTGCAAATGGGACAGTCCTTCCTCCACAGCATTCACAGAACTAGAATTATTGAGAATGAGATTAGTCGGGTCCCCAGAACAATCATCCCCTCCCTCACTGGAAATGGAAACATTGGTTAGTGCAATGGGCCTGGGGCCCTGGAACTTCTTCAGCCGATTTACATGTACGAGCATTACCTGGTTACGCTCGTCAGAGTGCCTCACTTTGTACGTGAGGTCCCCAGTCTTTTCTGTCACAATGTAGGGGCCTTCGTACTTGTGAGACATAGTGTTCCCTAGTCGAGGCTTTAATACCAGGACAGGGTCGCCAGGCTGAAATAGCCGTAACTTAGCCTTAGCATCGTTTCGGTCTTTCATCTTTTCTTGGGCCTTCCCAAGATACTTTAGTGCCACCGCCTTGCAGTCCTTGAGTCTCTGGTGGTGTTGCGCAAAGAAAGCCGAACCTTCGGTTAACGTTACGTTCCCTAACAGATTCTCCTGTAACATTTGCAAGGGTCCACGAACTTTATGGCCAAAGACTAACTCAAAAGGAGAACAACCCAGTGAACTTTGTAATCCCTCTCTAGCCGCAAACAAAACATACGGTAAATTCTCATCCCAGATGGTGTGGGAACTCTCACACGATGTCTTCAATATCTGCTTCAGAGTTAGATGGAAACGTTCATTACCCCCTGACTCTGTGGATGGTATGGGCTGGAAACTTTATGAGTTATTCCATGGTCCTTACAAAATTGTTCAAAAATATCAGACTTAAAGTTAGTACCATTGTCAGTTTGCACGACCCAAGGCAGTCCAAAAGTGGAAAAAAATTGCAACATACGAGCAACAACAGTCTTTGCTCAGATGTTCCTTACAGCAAAAGCCTCTGGGTAACGAGTAGTGATACACATCATCGTGATTAGGTAAATATTACCAGACTTAGTTCTAGGTAATGGACCAACACAGTCCATTACCACATGAGAAAATGGTTCCTCTGGCACGACAATAGGCCTTAGAGGAGCTTTAGGTGGAGCCTGGTTTGGTTTCCCAACAAGTTGACAAACAATACATGCATTACAAAATTTTGCCATATCGCTTTTCAGCTTGGGCTAGAAAATATACTTTAAAATTTTGTGATACGTAATATTAATACCTTGATGTCCCCTCATAGGATCATCATGAGCAGCTGCCAAAACTCTTTCTCTATAGCAGGTCGGCAACATAACCTGGTGGACTACCTCCCACTCATTTGACAAGGGAGCACTCTGTGGTCTCCATTTTCTCATCAAAATCTGATCATTGTAGTAGTACCCAGTTGCTGTGTCTACAATTTCCTCCATAGAGACGGCTGTCTCATGACAATCTGCAAGAGTGGGGTCAGCTTTCTGTTACTCACTCAAGGAGGCATATAGGCCTTGGTCAGATGCCATTGGCCGAGGCTCAACAGTGTTCTCCTCCACCTCCCCACTACTCTCGGTAGGTGGCGGTGGCAGGCTCTCCACAATGTCCTCGGCCACGTCATCGAGTCAGGCCATGAATGTGTCCGCGAGGTCCACTTGGTTTTCACCACTCGGAAAGTTCCTCGTGTCCTCGGGATTTACCACCTTGGCAAGCACAGGGCTGCCCTTACATTTAAGTCCCATAGACCTGGTCACTGCGCACGCAGGGTACACAACATTATCCTCTGCGGTGGGTGGATCCAGGCAAACCTTAGGGGTAGGCAACATAACAGGCAGTCTGGAGTCCCCTACCTTATCCCCTGCTAAATCATTACCAACTATTACATCAACATTAGGGAAAGGTAGGCATGAAGTGACTCCAACTGTACAAACACCCTTGTGGAAATCAGATTCCAGGGTAACCTTATGGAGGGGTACTGCTCGAGTATCACTAGTGACACCCTCGACCAGTACCACCTCTGCAGCCAATGTTTTCTTCCCATTGGGGAGTGTTGTACATGCTGCTATGGCGGTGTGTCCACTCACAAGATGAGTGGCGCTGCCCAATAAACTCGCCCCTCGGGGCAAAATTTAAAAAATTTAAATTTATAACATAGCACTCTACAACCCTCCCCCTCGGAGGTGTTATAAGTGTCAACGATGGGGACGTCACGTAGCCAGATACTGCACAAGCAAAACTTTTTTTGTGCCGTGTGTGGTGAACCTCATAAATCTGAGGTGTGTTTTAAACTCATAAAGGAAATGCAGTCAGTAAGTGAAAAATGCATAAACTGTGGCAGGAGCGGTGTTCAAGCCTGGCACCTTGACTGTGTCAAGCGACCAGCTGCTTACGGCCAGGTGTCCGGCCCCGCCCACCCGGGAGGACGGTTGCCAGGTACAGCTGCCGGCTCTAATTCCTGTGCAGAGCCACCTAGACGTACTGTTCGTAGCAGCTGGATACCAAATACTTCACCATCTGCCAAGCACCAAGTGCACCACGGGGCCAGACGACAGGTGTCTGTTCAACCTGCGCCTGCCCGTCAGGTGCCAGGAACCTACCTCCCGGAGGTGTTGACACAACACTCGCCATACCCTTCACACCACCATGAAGAGCAGTTGCCAAATGCTGCAATCAGTCCCACTCACTGTTCAGAGCCATCTGGAGGTGATGTTCGCTCCAGCTGGCTGCCAAACTCACCACCTTTATCTAGTAACTAGTAACTCTTGTTACTAGTTACTAGTTTATCTAGATCTAGTAACTCTTGCATTCTATACATCAAACAATCCCTACCCCATCAACTTCTGCCAGAAAAACAAACTGCCGGTCAACAGTATCATGGAGTGAGGATCTATGTGGGCAACTCTGTCCTCAATGTATTTAATCTATATGCTCCAGCAGGAAAGTTAAATTATGTTGATCTTCCGGCCTGCGCTCAAGGAGAGCCAACCATCATTCTTGGTGACTACAATGCTAGACACAAGGACTCCTACTAGAGATTGAATCGTCTGACGCGGTTGAGTGCACGCTACGCTCCTCACTCTAAGCTGTATATCAGCCCTTAAACTATCGCCAGATGATGTAGACCGCTACCCACAGGCAGCTAAGTACATGGAGTCCAAGCATGTTATAGCAGAACCAAAGTAACCGACCAAAATCAACTCATTCCATCTCAAATAAGTTTCAAAACAATCCTCTACGGCTGTGAGTACCAGTGCATGCTGCCGCCACCGCGCTGCCTGACGCAAGTTTCTTCACAATATATACCCCAGTCCATTCTAACCAATCATGTCTCCTAAAAATGTGACTGTGCAGGGAAATAAGGACAACAAACCCCTTAACAAGGCATCCATCCCGGCCAACTCTAACAATATTCGTGTTTCTCCGTCTGGAAGCTCTGGGGTCCGGGGCGCCAGTACTGCCCTCCCCTCCACCCCTTTGAGCAAGGGAGCAGAGTCCTCTCAACCCTCTCCTATGAACATACTAGCATCCCATTTTAAGCAACTCAAGCGAGCTTCCGGTCCCTCACCGGAATTCTATAACTGGACCGAGAATCAGTGGTTCAAAAAGTTGTGCCAAGTCCTCGAGTCACAAAATACTATCATCGTGAGTCTTCTAAATGAGAATCTAGCGAACCGCGCTAATCTCCAACAACAACAACAAGAAATAACCCTCCTCTGCGAGGATATTAGAAACTGCAAGGCTAGCCAAGACAAACTACAGCATAATTTGAATGATCTCCGTGAGGAAAACAACCTTCTGAAAACTGATGAAGCCATAAAAAAAACAGGAGGAAGCTCTCAGCAAAATGACTGCATGTATCAGTACATTTTCAGCCCAACGTTCCATCTCCCAGGATGAACAAGACCAGCAAAAGCTGCTAGACTCTGTTATTGTGTCGTCCCAAGATATACCTGTGGAACATGAAGGTGAAAATTGTGTCGAATTAGCTCAGGATCTCTTAAAAAACAAATTGCAGCTCATTCTAAACAAAACTGACGTTATTGCTGCCTACAGAGTAGGCAAAAAGAATCCATCAGGTCAAAACCAGCGGAAAATTCGCCTGAAGCTGTCTTCCCAGTTCACGAAATCCCATCTAGTCCGGACAGCTGCATCCCAACGGAAGGGATTATACATCAACGAGTGCTTGACTAGGAACAGACAGCAACTCCTCTACCGCCTGCGTCAAATCCGTCAACAAAACCCAGATGCGATTCATCAGTGCTTCGTTAGAGATGGACTGATAATGGTGAGTAAAACCGCAGAGGGCAAAATGTTTACAATTACTAAAGAAGAAAACCTCAACACTTTCCTCTCCCAATGTGGTTTGTCTCACCTTATTATCACTCCCAGTGAATTAACTTAATTAACCCCATTGTCAACTTGTGGGGCTAGGTATCCTAAGTCTCCTTGTTTCATTTTCTGACTTAATTTTTAACTCACTCTTAACTAATCATTTACTGAAATTTTTTAATTGAGTGCATTAATAGTTCTTCAGGACTTATTAATTATGCAGTCATAACTTATTTATTTTATTTATTTATTTATTTATGCATATACAAGAATGTACATAAGGAATGTGAGGATACAAATATGGTAATTACAGTCTTGTAAAGCCACTAGCACGCGCAGCGTTTCGGGCAGGTCCTTAATCTAAGAAAATTTTAAGGAGGTAAATACTTGCAAAATTTATAGACAAAAAAATGATAACAGATTACATGAAATGAAAAAAAAAGATGAGAGAAAATTGTAGGTACAGTATATTAAAGCACATAGGTAGCTAAGATTGATTGCAATGACAGCTTGAATGGTAGTTGACAACAAATTGGTAGGCACAATACAGCAGAAACAATATAAGATTGATTGCAATGACAGCTTGAATGGTAGTTGACAAAAATTGGTAGTCACAATACAGCATATGGCTAGCACATAAAAGACGACAGTAATGAACACAATGATAAGGTTGTTTGATATTGCATAAAAATTAGGAGATTGGGTAACACTAGGTACAGAGCAAATTTAAAGCTCAGTGTAGGAAACTAAGAAGATGAAGTTAGGTACTTTTTGGTTTTGCTTTTAAATAAGGCAAAAGTTTTACAGTTTTTCAATTCACTAGGGAGTGAGTTCCATAGACTAGGTCCCTTAATTTGCATAGAGTGTTTACACAGATTAAGTTTGACCCTGGGGATATCAAAGAGGTATTTATTTCTGGTGTGGTGATAATGGGTCCTATTACATCTGTCCAGGGAGAGTTTCAGAGCATGGTTTGCATTTAAGAACAGGGTTTTGTAAATGTAGTTGACACAAGAGAATGTGTGGAGGGAGTTAATATTTAGCAAGTTTAGGGATTTAAACAAGGGAGCTGAGTGTTGTCTGAAAGCAGAGTTAGTTATTATTCTGATAGCAGATTTTTGCTGTGTGATGATGAGCTTAAGGTGGTTTGCAGTGGTAGACCCCCATGCACAGATACCATAATTAAGATAGGGGTAGATTAGTGCATAATATAGTGAGAGGAGAGCAGAGTTAGGAACATAATATCTGATTTTGGAGAGTATACCAACTGTCTTAGAGACTTTCTTAGTTATGTGTTGAATGTGGGTGCTGAAGGTGAGTCTCTTGTCTAGGAATAGGCCAAGAAACTTGCCATCATTTTTATTACTGATGTTAATGTTGTCTATCTGTAGCTGAATTGCATTTGATGATTTGCTTCCAAATAAGATGTAGTAAGTCTTTTCGATGTTTAATGTTAGTTTGTTCGTTGACATCCATAAGTGGACTTTTTTTCATTCATTATTCACAACATTATTTAGTGTATGTGGGTTGAGGTTTGAATAGATAAGGGTAGTATCGTCAGCAAACAATATAGGTTTGAGAATATTATAGACATTAGGCAGATCGTTTATATATATAAGAAATAGAAGAGGTCCTAAGATGCTGCCCTGTGGCACTCCAACGGTAATTGGTAGAGTGGAAGAAGTTGTATCATTGATGGTTACATATTGGTGTCTGTCACTAAGATAGGATCGGATGTAGTCAAGGGCAAGGCCTCGGATTCCATAATGCTGGAGTTTAAGTAAGAGGTAGTTGTGATTAACAGTATCAAAGGCTTTTCTTAGGTCAATGAAGAGTCCAATCGGAAACTCATTTTTGTCAAGGGCTGAGTAGATAATGTCAAGGAGACTAATGATTGCATCATTGGTGCTCTTTTGGGACCGGAAGCCAAACTGGCAGGGGCTGAGTATGTCGAATTTTACGAGGTAGGAATAGAGCTGTTTGTAAATAATTTTTTCAAATATTTTTGATAGAATGGGTAGATTTGATATTGGTCTATAATTGTTTATGTCCGCCGGATTGCCTCCTTTATGGACTGGCGTTACTCTTGCTTTTTTGAGGATATCAGGGAAGGTGTGATACTCTATAGATTTGTTGAACAGTAGTGCTATGGGTGGGGCAAGGGCATGGGAGGCTCTCTTGTACACAATGGACGGAATTTCGCTGGTGTTCCCTGCCTTGGTTTTTAGAGAGTGTATGATGGACACAACATCTGCCGGGCTGATTGGTGAAAGGAGAAGAGAGTTTGGATAGCTGCCTGAGAGATATGTGTTAATATGTGTCTGAGTATGTGGGATTTTACTGGCAAGATTAGCACCAACCGATGAAAAGAAACTATTAAATTCATTTGCCATTTCTAAATCAGTTGACGGTATATCCCCATCCTTGTAGAGTTTTATTTGGTTATGTGAGTGTTGTTTAGTTCCTAGGATACTAGAGATAGTTTTCCAAGTGCTTTTCATGTTGCCTTTTGCTTCATTGAATCTATTCACATAATATGCAAGTTTTGCCTTTCTTATGATACTGGTAAGCATTGATGAGTACCTTTTAGTTACTTCCCTTGAAACTAGGCCAATCCTAACTTTCTTTTCATATTCATGTTTCTTGTTGATTGAGTTGAGAATGCCACTTGTGAGCCATGGATTGTTTAATCTTTTGTCAGTTACTTGCTTGGTAAGAAGGGGACAATGAAGTTTGTAGAGGCTTAGAGTTTTGGAGAGGAAGAGGTTAGCTAATGAATTTATATCATGGGTATTATTGAATTCAGAATCCCAGTTAATATTGTAAAGTGCCTCTGTAAGATTGTCTAAAGCTGATTCACTGTGTAGCCTAAATGAAAGTTTCTTGCTTTTTGGTGGTGTTATGTCCATGTTCGCTATGAGAAAGGTAGGATAGTGGTCAGTTGTTCTGTCGTAGATTATACCAGATACAAGGGGAGCTGTTATGTTTGTCCATATGTGGTCCAAGGTAGTGGCTGATGTTTGATTGACTCGGGTAGGTTTGGTGATTGTGGGGATTAGCATACAGGAGTTCATGCTGTTAAGGAAATAGTCAACTTGAGAGCAATTTTGTTGACCCAGGTCAATATTAAAATCTCCTCCCAGAATGATGTGTTTTTTGTTGAGATTGTTGTTTATAATAAGATTCCTTAGGTTGTCTGAGAAAGAAGCTATGTTAGTATTGGGAAATCTATAGATGGCTCCAATAGTCAAAGAGAATTTAAGGGGTTTAATTGTAAACTGAGCAAAAGTATTTTTTTTTTATTTTATTTTTTTTTTTTTTTTTTTTTTTTTTTTTTTTTTTTTTTTTTTTTTTTTTTTTTTTTTTTTTTTGAGATATATACAAGAGTTGTTACATTCTTGTACAGCCACTAGTACGCGTAGCGTTTCGGGCTAGTCCTTAATCCTATGGTCCCTGGAATACGATCCCCTGCCGCGAAGAATCGTTTTTTCATCCAAGTACACATTTTACTGTTGCGTTAAACAGAGGCTACAGTTAAGGAATTGCGCCCAGTAAATCCTCCCCGGCCAGGATACGAACCCATGACATAGCGCTCGCGGAACGCCAGGCGAGTGTCTTACCACTACACCACGGAGACTGCTAAATCACAGATATTCACAGTAGTCATCTCTGTCACTAATAACACTGTTGCAGATAAATGTATCTCGGTAATATATAGCTGTGCCACCACCTTTTTTATTAGGCCTACAGTTATGAATGGCTTTATAACCAGCTAAGTTGTAGAGTTGGGTATAGTCTTTATTTAGCCAAGTTTCTGTTAAAATAATGAACGATAGGTTAGTACCTATTGCTGTGAGTAATGCATTTAAATCGTCAAAATGTTTACCAAGTGATCTAACATTTTGGTTATAAACTGATAGACAGGTGCTATTTTGGAGTTTGTTTTTAGCCTGGCGTGCTGTGAAATACTTGCAATAATGATGATCAATGTGCTGGTTGGTGTAGATATGAGACAGAAGATTTTGATCAGGATCAATATCAGTGTGCATAGAGATGCAGAGGGATCACGATACAAGATACACGATAAAGCAAAACACAAGAATAAAAGCAAATACAATAAAATAGTAACAATTTAGAAGTAAAATAAAGATCCAATAGATAGCCAGGGAGGACACAGAAGTTACATAAAATAAAAAACAAAAAATCAGTAGAGACTGACAATATAAATGTAAAATAAAAAATAATAAGAAAAATAATAATCATAAAAAAATGATCTTGAAGATAATTAGCTTAGTAATGGTTAATTAACAGGGTAATAAATAGCCCTAGGTTTAGTGACAAGGGGATTAACTAAGAACAAATAATTAAGAGTATAAAACAGGCAAAGATGACAAAAAAAAAAATAAAATAAAATAAAAATAAACACCTTTGGAAAGGAAAGGCAGAGCTTAAGTACACTTTGGTTGTATGTGAGACTACAAATTATGTTCTGGTTATTCAGCTGATATCCCACAGTCATCCAGGAAAGAAGTGAGGTGTGCTTCAGTGGTTATGACATAAGTTTTTCCAGAGTCAGTCTTCCTAGCTATTATTTTACCATCGCGCACAAAACAACGTTTAATAGCAGTGGATCTTTTGCAAATTCCACGTAGTTTAAATAAGAGATTTTGTCTGAATCTGGTAAGACATTCGTTCACATAAACATTGGATTTCCTAGCGACTGCAGCAGTGATAAGGTCTGACTTGCGGGAGCAGCTATCTAACTTCACACGTATCCTTCTGTTGTTTGTACCAGATGATTTGGTACCCACTCTATAAGCTGACTTAATGTCTCTTGCTTCGATTGAATAATTCAACTTAGTACGCAATTCCTGGATCACGATGGCAGTACAGTCATCTCTGTCAGTTTCATGGGGAAAATCATGTGATGAGATGATGACAGAATCAAGGACTGAATTATTTTAGTTAAATTAACTGAATTAAGTTTAATAATTAAAAATTAAATAATTAAAATTAAAAATTAAATAATTAAAACTGAATTATTTATAGTTAATAGTCATTAGCTTAAATTTGCCTATGTTTATTATTCAACTTTTCTTTGATTTCATTTATTACCTAGGTTGCCTAGCCTCGCCATGCTCCCTTACTCCATTGTACCCCTGGCTTTGCCTGCATCTCAAATTGCAAATTGTTACTTACAGTGTACCTGAGAGTACTTGTAAGCAATCTACCTCATTTTTCATTTTTGCTCAATTTGTTTGTGTATTGCTTAGTCTTGTTTATATTTTTGTTTTGTATTTCTATAACTTGTGTTTTGTATAGTCCATGTTTATATGTTTTTTCTTTAATCTCATTTATTACCTAGGTTGCCTAGCCTAGCCATACTCCCTTACTCCATTGTACCCCTGTAAGCACCTTGTAAGCTAACTTTTTTTTTTTTATTCATTTTGTGTTTGTTTTGTACAGTATTGTGTACATATTTTTTCCCTTTTTTATAGCTTATTTCTACCTTGTAATTTGCCTTTCTTTCCTTGTTTTTCCTGCAATCAGCTTTTTTAATGCAGACAAGTATAGACCCAGAACTTAACCTCTTATCCACTATCTATGACAATAATCTACAAATCAAGGGGCCCAGAATGTGGAATGACCTTCCCAACCATGTTAAAGACTGTACCTCTCTCAACCAGTTTAAGTTAAAAACGAAGCTATACCTAATAAATTCCCTGTAACCTACCTTACCCCTCTGTTGTCAACCCATGTATGTTTTTTGTTTTTCAAATCAACGCTGTTTGAATGTAATTTTCTGTAATAATTTGTAATTGTATTTGTGCTGCTTTTTCAACAATGTTCCCCCCTCTTTTACCTCTATTTTTAGCTGTACTCAACACATTTTATTCTTTTTACCCATTAGTTTTAAGCTTTAGTCATTAATGTTTTTCCTGCCCGAAACGCTTTGCGTAATAGTGGCTTTAGGCATTGTATGTACTAGCTCTATCTATTAAGCCAACAAACTTTGTAAAATCTCTTTATGTATGTACCTTACCTAAATAAAAATTATCATTATCATTAATTATTATTATAATCACTTTAATGATTTAAATTGCAGATATTTTGCAGCACATGATGTAAACAATGTATTAACTCATAATCACAATATCTCTGTAATCAATTTGAACGTTAGATCCCTAGGTAAACACTTCGATGATGTTAGTGCCTTGATTGAAACTATTGACAACAAATTCTCTTTTATTATACTTACTGAAACATGGTTGAAAGAGGATACTACTCAACTCTTTAACATGCCTAACTACTCAGCAATTTACAACTGTCGTCACCTTCAGAGAGGTGGTGGCACTGCTCTTTACTACCACCAAGAACTAACATGCTTAAAAGAAATTAGAACTAGAGACTGCTATGGGGAGTATATCTTCGCCAGCTTCAAAGTCAAAGGTGCCGAGTCTGTTCTGTCTGTGGGTGCAGTCTATAGAATTCCTAACACTGATGTGTCCGAATTCAACTCAAACCTTAGAAATCTAATACTTGATAACAGACTGAACAAAAACCACTTAATTATCGCAGGGGACTTTAATATTGACCTCTGCGAGCCAGAACACCCTACTGCTGTTAGCTTCCTCAACTGTATGAATTCCTGCTTCCTCATACCCTTAATCACTAGACCTACTAGAATCACTGATAGCACTGCCACGACTCTAGATCACATCTGGACAAACATAACCTCTCCGCTTACTTCAGGAATACTCACCGATAGCACTACAGACCACTACCCCACATTTCTCTTAACTAACATTAGCAAACCACCTCTTGAGTCAAGAGAAATACGTTTTAGACTGCACAATGAAACTGCTATAGACAATTTTATAACTGCTGCTGATAATGTCAACTGGGAGTCCGAGCTAGGTAACACAGAGGACATCTAGCAGTGCACATAGCAGTGCAATCTTTTCTTCAAAAAACTCTTAGCCTTTATAATACCCACTGTCCTATGCTTACAAAACAAGTCACAACCAAAAGGCTCAACAATCCCTGGCTTACAAAGGGAATACTTAAATCTATTAATAAAAAACATGACCTTGAGAAGAAGTATAGGTTAGGAATCGTCTCCAAAGAATTCTCAAAGAATTACTCATTATTGCTATCTAAGATAATTAGACGAGCCAAAACTAAATACTACGAAGATAAATTTACCCAAATAAAGAGCAACATTAAACAAACTTGGAGCACAATTTCACAAATATTGGGATCAAAGAAGTCTTTAAATAACAAACCGACTCTCCTGTCTAATAATGATGGTCAGCTTTCAGCCTCTGATTCTGCTATTGAGTTCAATAGGTTCTTCTCTTCCATTGGTTCATCCCTTGCAAATGATATTCCATCTTCCAGTACTGACATTAAGGACTATCTTACAAGTAACTATCCACAGTCTCTGTACCTAAAGCCTATTAATTCCGCTGACGTCAATGAGATAATCCTTTCCCTTAAAACCAAGTCTGGTGCCCTTGAGGAGATACCAACTTTAATCTACAAAAAAGCCTCCAGATCTTTAGCCCCTGCTATTGCTTTGCTCTTCAACAAGTCACTTGAACTCCAAACCTTTCTAGA
Organism: Procambarus clarkii; assembly: GCF_040958095.1. Taxonomy (NCBI): domain Eukaryota; kingdom Metazoa; phylum Arthropoda; class Malacostraca; order Decapoda; family Cambaridae; genus Procambarus; species Procambarus clarkii. The sequence continues at coordinate 152,612 of NW_027189169.1, forward strand.
TATTCTAAAAAAAGCGAGAGTAACGCCTGTCCACAAATGTGGTGATCTCACAGATGTTAACAACTACAGACCTATATCAATCCTGCCAAACTTGTCAAAAAATTTTGAAAAACTAATCTATAAGCAGCTTTACTCATCTCATATCTAGCCGAACTCAATATACTTAGCCCTTGCCAATATGGCTTCAGACCCAAAAAAAGCACTAACGATGCACTTATTAGTATGCTTAACTCGATTCATACAGCTCTTGATAAAAATGAGTTCCCTGTTGGGTTATTTGTGGACCTGCGTAAAGCTTTTGATACTGTCAACCACCAAAACCTTCTTCATAAATTACATCATTTTGGAGTCAGGACACTCCCTGCAATACCTCAAATCTTACCTTACTGACAGGCTCCAGTATGTTTCTGTGAATAATACAATTTCTCCCACCCTAACCATCAACATTGGTGTTCCTCAGGGCAGCATACTTGGCCCTCTCCTCTTTCTCATCTTCATTAATGACCTTCCAAATGCCTCCCAACACCTCAAACCAATTCTATTTGCTGACGACACAACCTTCATTTACTCCAGTCCTGACCCCCTTGCTCTAAATGCCACAGTAAATACTGAGCTAAATAAAGTCCATCTTTGGCTAACTGCCAACAAACTCACCCTTAACATTGACAAAACTTTCTATATTCTGTTTGGCAATAAATCCTCTAATCAAATAAATCTCAAAATAAACAATACCCAAATTTGTAACAAATTAGATGGCAAATTCCTTGGCATTCTCATTGACCACAAGCTGAATTTCCAGGGACACATTCTAAATATATCAAAAAAAGTTTCAAAAACTGTGGGCATTCTTTCTAAGATCAGATATTATGTACCACGCCCTGCCCTGGTGACTCTCTATTACTCCCTTATCTATCTATATCTCAACTATGGTATTTGTGCTTGGGGCTCTACTACCCAAAATCACTTACATCCTCTAATTACTCAACACAAAGCTGCTATTAGGACAATATCCAACTCTGGCCCCAGGTATCACTCGGTACCCCTACTCAAATCTCTGAATATGTTAGACATTAAGTCACTGCACATTCTCTCATGTGTATTATACATATATAAAACGCTAAACTATAATGCCAATCCTGATCTCAAAAGCTTCATAGAAGGATGTAACAGAACCCATGAGCACCACACCAGAAATAAATACAGTTTTGATATTCCTAGAGTACGACTTTATCAAACTAGAAATGCTCTACAAATCAAGGGGCCCAGAATGTGGAATGACCTTCCCAACCATGTTAAAGACTGTACCTCTCTCAACCAGTTTAAGTTAAAAACGAAGCTATACCTAATAAATTCCCTGTAACCTACCTTACCCCTCTGTTGTCAACCCATGTATGTTTTTTGTTTTTCAAATCAACGCTGTTTGAATGTAATTTTCTGTAATAATTTGTAATTGTATTTGTGCTGCTTTTTCAACAATGTTCCCCCCTCTTTTACCTCTATTTTTAGCTGTACTCAACACATTTTATTCTTTTTACCCATTAGTTTTAAGCTTTAGTCATTAATGTTTTTCCTGCCCGAAACGCTTTGCGTAATAGTGGCTTTAGGCATTGTATGTACTAGCTCTATCTCTAAAGGCAACAAACTTTGTAAAATCTCTTTATGTATGTACCTTACCTAAATAAAAATTATCATTATCATTAATTATTATTATAATCACTTTAATGATTTAAATTGCAGATATTTTGCAGCACATGATGTAAACAATGTATTAACTCATAATCACAATATCTCTGTAATCAATTTGAACGTTAGATCCCTAGGTAAACACTTCGATGATGTTAGTGCCTTGATTGAAACTATTGACAACAAATTCTCTTTTATTATACTTACTGAAACATGGTTGAAAGAGGATACTACTCAACTCTTTAACATGCCTAACTACTCAGCAATTTACAACTGTCGTCACCTTCAGAGAGGTGGTGGCACTGCTCTTTACTACCACCAAGAACTAACATGCTTAAAAGAAATTAGAACTAGAGACTGCTATGGGGAGTATATCTTCGCCAGCTTCAAAGTCAAAGGTGCCGAGTCTGTTCTGTCTGTGGGTGCAGTCTATAGAATTCCTAACACTGATGTGTCCGAATTCAACTCAAACCTTAGAAATCTAATACTTGATAACAGACTGAACAAAAACCACTTAATTATCGCAGGGGACTTTAATATTGACCTCTGCGAGCCAGAACACCCTACTGCTGTTAGCTTCCTCAACTGTATGAATTCCTGCTTCCTCATACCCTTAATCACTAGACCTACTAGAATCACTGATAGCACTGCCACGACTCTAGATCACATCTGGACAAACATAACCTCTCCGCTTACTTCAGGAATACTCACCGATAGCACTACAGACCACTACCCCACATTTCTCTTAACTAACATTAGCAAACCACCTCTTGAGTCAAGAGAGATACGTTTTAGACTGCACAATGAAACTGCTATAGACAATTTTATAACTGCTGCTGATAATGTCAACTGGGAGTCCGAGCTAGGTAACACAGAGGACATCTAGCATTGCACATAGCAGTGCAATCTTTTCTTCAAAAAACTCTTAGCCTTTATAATACCCACTGTCCTATGCTTACAAAACAAGTCACAACCAAAAGGCTCAACAATCCCTGGCTTACAAAGGGAATACTTAAATCTATTAATAAAAAACATGACCTTGAGAAGAAGTATAGGTTAGGAATCGTCTCCAAAGAATTCTCAAAGAATTACTCATTATTGCTATCTAAGATAATTAGACGAGCCAAAACTAAATACTACGAAGATAAATTTACCCAAATAAAGAGCAACATTAAACAAACTTGGAGCACAATTTCACAAATATTGGGATCAAAGAAGTCTTTAAATAACAAACCGACTCTCCTGTCTAATAACGATGGTCAGCTTTCAGCCTCTGATTCTGCTATTGAGTTCAATAGGTTCTTCTCTTCCATTGGTTCATCCCTTGCAAATGATATTCCATCTTCCAGTACTGACATTAAGGACTATCTTACAAGTAACTATCCACAGTCTCTGTACCTAAAGCCTATTAATTCCGCTGACGTCAATGAGATAATCCTTTCCCTTAAAACCAAGTCTGGTGCCCTTGAGGAGATACCAACTTTAATCTACAAAAAAGCCTCCAGATCTTTAGCCCCTGCTATTGCTTTGCTCTTCAACAAGTCACTTGAACTCCAAACCTTTCTAGATATTCTAAAAAAAGCGAGAGTAACGCCTGTCCACAAATGTGGTGATCTCACAGATGTTAACAACTACAGACCTATATCAATCCTGCCAAACTTGTCAAAAAATTTTGAAAAACTAATCTATAAGCAGCTTTACTCATCTCATATCTAGCCGAACTCAATATACTTAGCCCTTGCCAATATGGCTTCAGACCCAAAAAAAGCACTAACGATGCACTTATTAGTATGCTTAACTCGATTCATACAGCTCTTGATAAAAATGAGTTCCCTGTTGGGTTATTTGTGGACCTGCGTAAAGCTTTTGATACTGTCAACCACCAAAACCTTCTTCATAAATTACATCATTTTGGAGTCAGGACACTCCCTGCAATACCTCAAATCTTACCTTACTGACAGGCTCCAGTATGTTTCTGTGAATAATACAATTTCTCCCACCCTAACCATCAACATTGGTGTTCCTCAGGGCAGCATACTTGGCCCTCTCCTCTTTCTCATCTTCATTAATGACCTTCCAAATGCCTCCCAACACCTCAAACCAATTCTATTTGCTGACGACACAACCTTCATTTACTCCAGTCCTGACCCCCTTGCTCTAAATGCCACAGTAAATACTGAGCTAAATAAAGTCCATCTTTGGCTAACTGCCAACAAACTCACCCTTAACATTGACAAAACTTTCTATATTCTGTTTGGCAATAAATCCTCTAATCAAATAAATCTCAAAATAAACAATACCCAAATTTGTAACAAATTAGATGGCAAATTCCTTGGCATTCTCATTGACCACAAGCTTAATTTCCAGGGACACATTCTAAATATATCAAAAAAAGTTTCAAAAACTGTGGGCATTCTTTCTAAGATCAGATATTATGTACCACGCCCTGCCCTGGTGACTCTCTATTACTCCCTTATCTATCCATATCTCAACTATGGTATTTGTGCTTGGGGCTCTACTACCCAAAATCACTTACGTCCTCTAATTACTCAACACAAAGCTGCTATTAGGACAATATCCAACTCTGGCCCCAGGTATCACTCGGTACCCCTACTCAAATCTCTGAATATGTTAGACATTAAGTCACTGCACATTCTCTCATGTGTATTATACATATATAAAACGCTAAACTATAATGCCAATCCTGATCTCAAAAGCTTCATAGAAGGATGTAACAGAACCCATGAGCACCACACCAGAAATAAATACAGTTTTGATATTCCTAGAGTACGACTTAATCAAACTAGAAATGCTCTACAAATCAAGGGGCCCAGAATGTGGACCATGTTAAAGACTGTACCTCTCTCAACCAGTTTAAGTCAAAAACGAAGCTATACCTAATAAATTCCCTGTAACCTACCTTACCCTTCTATTGTCAACCAATGTCTGTTTTTTTAAGAGCGCTGTTTGTTGACATAATTGTATTTGTGCTGCTTTTTCATCTATGTTTTCATTTCTTGTTTTCATTCTACTCATTATGCTCAATTAGTATTAAGCTTGTCATTTAAGTTTATCATGCCCGAAACGCTTTGCATAATAGTGGCTTTAGGCATTGTATGTACTTGTCGGGAAACCGACACACACACACAACCACACACACAAATAACACAGTCTCCCCTAATCTATACTCCCTTCAGGATGGAAAATGGGAGACTCCGTGACGTCATCGACTCCGTGACGTCATCGAAGTCATCGTATATTTACATTATGAAACATTGTTAATAGACTAGTTTAGTCTCTAAAGTTAACAAAAAAGTAATCACTAAGAATGAATATAATTATTTACATCAAATAGTAGCTAGGTTCCCTTGTTAATGTAAAATTACTTTGAGTGAAGAACCAGAGCATAAGAGCGTCACCCCAGGTCGAGGAAGGCGTCCATAGACACAATAACAACAAACAGGGGACCAGCCTACCACGCTGTCGTAGAACTGGTGTAACAACTAGACACCCCATTTACGTGTCAACACCAGCAACACAGCTTAACAACATCACAACAACGACTGTATCCGTCTACCATGTATTGTATATTATTCGAGTGCACTGTTTAATATGAATATGTAGATGGTTATATCGTAGGACATCCCCAAAAACACCGTACGTGTACCCCATTACAGCCCTCACAGTTCATGCCATACCTGTAATTGATATGTTTAGGGAACTTTGATTAATTCCTTGCATCCCATACAGGTAAATTGTGAGAGGAGCATCAAGAATCTTTGCAGACAGTTGGTTCATACACATAATTAACTACTTGTTTGCCAAGCCTTGTCCTTCCCACCAGCCGCCATTACGTGGCACAAAGAGGCAGGGCCACACCCATCTTGAGGCTACACCTACACGCCTTACTAGGCCCATTCTACTGGCTCAGCTAAGACATTTTAGTATAGCAGTAGCAGTAGATATAATTAATCATTATATTATAAGTACCAGTTTATAATACCAGTTTAGACCACCATATGTGGTACACTGTATATTGCAATAACTCAAATAACAGTTTTAAAGGTAAAAAATTGGTAGTTTAAGAAGGAACCATAACAAAGTGGTTTAGGCTACCAATTGTCCCTCCCAATGGTGTGTAAGAAGATTTCAGGCAGTTTACCAGTACATACAGTCCACTTAATTAATACTTACTTACTAAGAAAATAAATAAGACATATTACCTACATTATTACCTATTACCTACAATATTACCTACACACATTATAGCAGGAAGACACTGCTATATTTTTTGCATATTTTCTAGCCTAACTTTTCAATCTCATAGCAAACAGAACTTACAACAAGCACTATTATTGTTCTGACAGTACCAAAGGAACAATTGTGTCTTTTTTCATTTCATTACAAGAGGTTGATAAGAGGCTACTTTACTTATAAGTTACTTATATATGTGTTTTTGTAATTATTGCATTATTATTGCCATTACTGTAACATTTACTGCATGCCACATCATTTACTACTAATTCTTGCACAAGGGTAGAACATTTTAGGCTGGTGTTGTACAGCAACCTAGTCTAATTTATTGTACTAACCTGGTGTAAGGGTAAGAATTTTACACTTGTCTAGAGTTGAACACATATTACAACCTAGCAAGTACATATTTTTATGCAGTATTTAAGACAACCCGAGTTGTGTTGTCAATATGATATCAATATAACATTAGTACAATTTAACTATAATCATTTCACCTTTGAGTGTTAACCTGTGTCTCTGTACCAACCAAGAGTGATAATGATGGGCTAACTTGCGGATACCAGCATTGATACAGGTCTACCACTCAAATTATAGTGTGTATGATTTTACAGTGTATATTTAAATATAGTCTATACGACTAACAAGTACTTCCAATATGTCTACTGTCAAAAATGTCCAAATAACCCTCACAGGATTGAGGGATCATTTATCACGGCAGATTAGCACATGTGATGACATGAGTAAACAAACTCCAGTTAACTATGTAGCATTGGAAAATTATCTTAGGCTTGCACGGAACAAATATGACCGTGTGTTGCAACAAATGAAAGAATATCAAGTTTTACTACAGAATACCAGTGTTGGTGGAGAAACATTACAAGATGTTATACAAGAACATTCCGATTATGAAGATACAATGTTTACACAGTTGCAATACTTTGATGATATCATACATGCCCATAAAGCCAATATAAATACTGCAACCACAACTTCCCAGAAACAGACAGCACCAGAAGTCAAATTGCCATCACTTAGTTTACCAACCTTTTCTGGAAGAGAAGACGAGAGTTGGGACGGTTTCTGGAGCAAATTTGTCGATTCTGTGGATTCTAATGCTAATGTGCCAAAAACAACAAAGTTTACATACTTACAGAGTGTCTTGAAGGATGAAGCGTATCAGGTAGTCTGTAATCTAAATCACACAGATGATGATTATGACAATGCAGTGCAACTCCTGAAAGATAATTACGCTAAACCTGAAAGGACTATCAGAATTCTAACACAGAGACTGTTAGACATTAAACCTCCAAATAATACTGCAGTCTCACTCCAAACCTTCAGATTGGAGCTTGAGTCCATGCTCAAGGCACTTAAAAATAAAGTGAACCTGGATGAGTCAGACTGGAAAATACAAGTCCATATGACACGGAAATTACCCAGGGACATACTAGATAAGTTGTTTGTATTAGTAGGTAAGTCATCCTTGACTGTAAATGAGATTACAAAGGGTTTACAAACCATCATAGAACGAGAAAGAGTTAATCCAGAAGAAAAAACAACATCTAAACCCACATCTGCTACTAATAGTAAACAACAAAGTACAAACAGTGCTCCAAACAAAGCTAAAACATTTTCCCCCTCCACAAAGTGGAATCAGGGCAGTGTAGGAACATATGCAGTTGGTCCCTCCAAACCTACAGTTAACGCGTCACCCAAAACGGTGACTCCTCAAGATACTGTTAATGTCTGGAGACCATGTGTGTTTTGTGAGCAATCACATTCCATGTACAATTGCAGACGCTACCCTGATCGTGCAACACGCATAAAACGACTCAAGGAGTTACATAGATGTAGCAAGTGTATAAGGGAACATCATCCCGACAATTGCACAACAGTAATGCGCATCTGCACTAAGTGCCATAAGGGTCAACACCATACTGCACTTTGTGGGGACACAAGTATAAAGTCTCCCAAACCACAGGAGGAGGAAGGAGCTACAGCACCAGTAAAACTTTGTACTGTGTTACCTGACATAAGTGTCTTCACAACCAGGTCTAACCATAAATCAGCTCTACCTACTGCACGATTGATCATTAGAAATGGAAAGAATAAAGCCACCGTACGTGGATTATTTGATCAAGGGTCCCAACTGACCTTTATATCCAAGGAGTTGGTAGATAAACTGAAACTCACAACTGTAGAGGAGACACGGATAAACATAAAAGGATTCCTGACTAACTCGGGAGCCCGAACTTACGGGGTAGTACGACCCACAGTACGACTAGGAGGTTATGTACGAAAAGTACCAGCACTAGTAGTAGATAGATTTCCAACAGACCTGTATATAGAAGGTCTAGGAACAACAGCCAAATTCCTGGAAGAAAAGGGAATTCCTTTGGCTGATAACATTACATCGAACAACCTTTCCGATATTGGAATCCTTATGGGATCAGATGTCTACCATAAGTTTATCATAGGAAAGGAAGATTATCACGGTATGAACGTGTTACCATCTGCAGGTGGCTATTTACTAACAGGCCCAGTATTACGGCTAAAACAACCCGCACCTGTGGATCACCAACATGCCAACACAGTAATGGTTGCATGACTAGGAGAACAGTCTCCACTGCAACTCAGAGACATTTCCGAGGATGAGCTTGATCCCCCAGTATATAAGTTATGGGACCTGGCAACTCTCGGCATTGTCCCTGAACAGCCTAGTCCAGATGATGACTGGACTTATAAACAATACCTAGACTCAGTTATCTACAGAGATAATCAGTACTGGGTCAGGTTACCATGGAAGCTGAATCACCCTCAGCTACCCATCAACTACTTCATGGCACAAAATCAATTAAGATCACAGGTGTTACGTTTACAAAGACAACCTGAGAACTTGAAGTTGTACCATGAAATAATACAGAAGCAGCTCGATGACAAATTTATCGAAGTTGTAACAAATGATAACCCAAAGGAAGGACATTATCTGCCACACCATCATGTTCAGAAGGATTCTGCGACTACCCCACTACGGATAGTATTTAATTGCAGTGCTAAGATGGGGCAGAATAGTGTTTCGTTAAATGATTGCCTTCAAACAGGCCCAAGCCTAACACAAAGGCTTTATGACGTGCTGTTAAAGTTTCGTATAGGGACTTATGCATATACGGCCGACATTAGCAAGGCATTCCTTAGGGTAGGTCTTCAAGAAGAAGACCGGAACTACACAAAGTTCCTATGGATTAAGGATCCTAATGATCCAAACAGTGAAATAATCACTTATCGGTTTGCGTCTGTTTTGTTCGGAGCCACGAGCTCACCATTTCTGCTTCAAGCTACCTTGGATACGCACTTGAAGAAGTCCAATAGCCCGAACAAGACAGAAATTAGCGAAAACCTGTATGTGGATAACTTTCAAGGAACAGCCAACAGTGAAAGTAAGCTGTTGGACATATACTGTAACAAACTAGGCTGTTGTAAGAATTATCCAGAGTGGTTTATCGACAAAAGAGAATGGGAAGCTGAGCCGCATGGTGACCTGACCCCCAGGGGAATTCGCGGTGGAAATAACCAACGCTTTGTTCATAGCTGCGTATAATGAATCATCCTATAGTATTCAGTAAATTAGAGAAAATTAGCCTTTATTCATTTTGCATTAAAATTGTATTGTATAATAGTACTGGATACAATATCAAGAGTATTCTAATTATTGAGTTTAAGTCACCATCAGTGACGTCACGAATCGGATCTAACTTTTAAGGCGGAGTGACCGGCGGTCATAGGTCAGCAGGGTTGACATGTCTAATATTTCTCAAAGTTTTAATAACCATTTTTGTGATCGGGAACAGCTTTGCCGTTAGATGTTTGTGTAATCTAATTAAAGTAAAATAATTCAACCAGTCTGGATCAATTCAGTACAAACAGAGGTTAATTGTTATAACTTAAACCTTGCTAGGAACTGGGTAGAACTTTGTCTAGGCGGAAGGATACAATACTCTGTCTGGGGTAGTCCAGACAAGGAAAAAAAGCAGTGTGAATACGGGAGCAGCTGGGAGAGGTCAAACATCTTACCTCTCCCCAAGACATCTAGCTGGTCGCCCAAGGTATAGTTGCTATGGTTATGTATAGAAATAGTCTTCTCATTTGCCCTTCAGGTCAAGTAGGGAGTGTTAAATTGATAGGGAGTGAACATATTTAGATTTTGTTTTAGTTTTCGTTTAATAAATTAAATTTGTTATTAATTTGCATTTTATTGTTTCCATGTGTTTTATGTGTATACTTGTCCTGGTCACGTGGTCCACACGAGGCAGAGTTGCATTGGGCGCCGATTCTAACATCGAATCGGAATTATCATTACCGTGTAATTTATTCCACACTCAAGGTCATCGTTTATAGTGGGGATCAAGCCCCTAGGTTGATTAATTAGCGTGATCGATCCAGACCTCGATCATTGCTCTTGTATTACTGGTCTGGTGGTGGCAGCAGAGGTGACTCTAGGGTTTTGTTCAGAGCTTAGGTCACGTCATACTGGGTGTAGAATCCTAAGTCGGTCAATCGTCTTAGGACCACGTGGCGTGGAGTTGGCTTTGGTAAAAGTTTTTGGAGTCCCTTGGTTTAGAAATAAAAGTAAGAATACGGGTAGAGGGAGTAGAAAGAAGGAAGAGAGAGAGAGGAACCCAAACCCGTGTTACAATGGTGGCAGCGGTGATAGGGTATCTCAGGGAACCATGGTGGAGGACACAGAAATCTTTCACCATGAGTCAGCTGAGACGCCAGCCGTCACTGCACAATGTAGTGCACTGAATATGTTGAAAACTAAAACACCATCCAAAGTACAATACGAAACGAGAAATGTTGCACAGAATGTAGAGGAAGTGGAAAAATTAATTTCAGCACTTGATTTGCAACATGTTGCACAGGCGGATAGGAAGGCACTGAGAGGAGTTTTACGAAAATTCCCGAAATTGTTTGCGACAGAGGATGACCAGATTGGTCTCCTGGATAAGATCGAGCACACCATTCCAACTGGTGACCATTTGCCTGTGTACACGAGACAGTGGAGGTTGCCGGAACAGGCAAAGAACATTATCAGGGAGGAGTGCCAGAAAATGTTGAGACAGGGCGTGATAGAGCCTAGTACGTCACCATGGCTCTCTCCTGTTGTGCTAGTTCGGAAACCGGACGGTAGTTATCGTTTCTGTGTTGACTACCGGAAGGTGAACGAATTAACTAAGGGTGATGTGTATCCGTTGCCCCGAATACAGGAGATAATAGATCAATTTGGTGCTGCTAAGTATTTCTCAACTCTTGACGCAAAATCGGCGTATTGGGCGATTCCGGTGGCAGAACAAGATAGGGAAAAAACAGCATTCTCGGATGGTAGGCACACTTATCAATTCCGTAGGATGCCGTTTGGTTTGAAGACAGCGCCTTCGTCGTTTCAGAGGGCCATCAACTTTATCCTTAGTCCGGTACTGGGTAGGCATTCTTTAGCGTACCTGGATGATGTTGTGATATATTCCAGGACGTTTGAGGAACACCTACAGGACTTGACTGAGACTTTGAAATTGTTAGATCAGGCAGGTTTCAGGCTGAATGTTCAGAAGTGCACCTTGGCGGCTCAGAAATTCAAATTTCTGGGGTTCCAGGTGTGCCCAGACGGTATCCGACCTGACCCAGATTCTTGCCGCGCCATTGCTGACATGCCTACTCCAAGGACAGCAAAGGACGTGCGTAGGTTTTTGGGGGCGGCCGGATATTTTCGTCGTCACATTGAAGGTTTCGCTGGCATTTCAGCACCCCTGACTGATCTGACAAAGAAAAATGCGAAGTTTGTGTGGAAATCAGAACATGACGAGGCCTATCGCAAACTGAAAGACCAACTAATCACGACACCGGTATTGGCTATTCCTGATTTTGAGAAAGAGTGGGAAGTGCACACTGACGCCAGCGGTATTGCTATTGGCGGGTGCTTAATTCAGCGAGACGCAGATAATTTACCCCATCCAGTAGCCTATTTCAGTAGGAAGGTCAAAGGACCTGAAGTTCGTTATTCAGCTACGGATCGGGAGGCACTGGCAGTAGTAGAATCAGTTAGGTATTTCGAGCCTTACCTATTTCAGCGGCATTTTGTAATCTACACAGACCATCGAGCGTTAACACACATATTTAAAAAGCGTACGAAATGCCCACGAATGTCACGCTGGTCTCACGAACTTTCGGCCCACTCATTCCAGATCTTGTACAAGCCTGGTCCAGCACATGTTGTGCCAGATACGCTAAGTAGAAATATAGCGGCAGTTCAAATTAATGAAAACATTGAAACCATTCCATCAGATAAAATGAGAGAATACCAGATGAGCGAGCCTAGATGGAAAGAAATTATTGAGTATTTAGAGGGAGGAAAATACCCGAAAAAGAAAAAGAATTTACCTATTCATGATTTTGAGATGAAACAGGGCGTCCTGTATTATGTTAATAGCCAGAATGATAGGGCAGTATTTCAACTAGTTATTCCGGACGCGTTGCGGTCATCAGCGTTAAAGCTTGCGCATGCTTCAAAAATTGCAGGGCATCCGGGGATCTTTAAAACGCACTTAAAAGCAAAGTCTCTATTTTATTTTCCAGGATTACTTTCTGAGGTAATCAATTTCGTGAAGTCGTGCCCTCGTTGCCAGAGGAGGAAAGGTACCCTTAAGGTACAAGCCCCACTTCAGGAATTTCCTGAAATTCGTGAACCGTTAGATCGTGTGGGGGCCGATCTGATTGATTTACACCACAGTCATGCGGGTAACAGATACGTGTTGGTGCTAGTTGACCATCTGTCTAGATACACTACACTAGTTGCTTTACCTCAGAAGGATTCTCGTACGGTTGCAGATGCGTTCTTGCGTAGGTTCGTTACTGTATTCGGACCTCCTAAAGTTTTAGTCTCTGACCGGGGTCAAGAATTCAATGGGAATATATTTAGAGAAGTTTGTAAGATTTTAGAGACAACTTCGGCTTTTACAACGGCCTACCACCCACAAGCAAACGGAATGACGGAACGGACTAATCGTTCAGTCAAGGATATGCTTGCAATCCTTGCTGAACATGATGCAAACACCTGGGATGAACACCTACCCTATGTTCAGTTCGCCTTGAATACTGCCATCCACCAGTCAATTAACACCCAACCACTTCATTTGTTTACTGGTAATTCATGCAATTTCCCCTCAGGTCTGCTTAACAGACATAATGTTGCATACGGGGAGGACTATCCTTCAGAGGTCCTTGGAAAAATGAGAAATGCATGGAATATTGCAACTGAAGCGTCCAAGAAGGCACGGACTCGGTATGCTCATTTTTATGACAAGAAAGTGCGCCCTCTTGAGTTGACAGAAGGAAGCCTCGTACTGAGAGTGAATGAGGCTGCGCCCGCCAATCAGAGCAGGAAACTAGCTCCGAGGTGGCGAGGACCCTATAGAGTAATTAAAAGGGCGGGGCCGGTTAATCTTGTTATAAAAGGAGTGTTCGAGGACCAGGTGGAAAGGACAATTCATGTAAATAAATTGAAACATTATCATGCTAGAGAGGAATTAGAACTGCCTTCAGCGGGTCTAGTTCCTGACTCAGCAGTGCTGACTCATGGCTTCACCGACGAGTCAGAAGATGAGGATGACCCTCTGTCATCGCTCATCAGTAGTCAGGTGCAGTCTCGCCACCCTATGGTGACGAGATCTCGCGCTATACAGTAAAGTAACTTCCTTGGTTAGTATAATTTAGTATTCATTAGATTTTCCTGTAAAGGCAATGAGATGTACTATGTCTATACTTGACTCAGGTAGCAACTTTTACCGTGCTCTGGGGTTCCACCTCCACCAAACCCAGAGTATATCTATGCTTCCGCTGTGTTGTCTGTCTGTTCCCAGGTCTGATTGGTACACCGACCCAGTTGTTCCAGCCACACGTGAACCCTTGTCTGTAAAGACCGAGGGGGGAGGCACGTTACACAAAGCCCTCCCCCCACCAGACCCAGTAACCCATACATCAGTTACTTTGGGGATGAGTGACTGTCCAAGAGTCACCCGGCCGACGCCTCACGTCACTAAAGAGGTTGTCAGGGCCAGCGAGCTGTCCACATTATAGCAGTCACCGGAGGTGCCATACAACGCCGGGGTAGCTGTCTCGAGATCACCACTACCCACCTGCTGCGTCATCAAGACTGCAGCCATTCCAGCAGTGTTGGAGGAGAGGTCAAGAAATGGAAAGCACGTAGCAGTACTCAAGAATTTCGCCGGAAGATTAATGATTACGTCATCTGAAGTAACAAGAAAGCAGAAGTAAGGCGGTCACAGGTGGAAGGCACGGTTTCCCTACAGAGTACCGGGACTCGCCAATAGAAGGTCGCAAAATTGTCTCCTTTGGCCTAAAGTCGGCGGTACGAGGGTATGCACAGTTGGTGTTTACGGCCTAGTAACCTGGTGACATCAAGAAACGCCTGAGATGACGTGAGCAATGATGGAAGACGAGATTCACCTGTTCTGCAAACAAGCAACCCGCCTCTACGACCTTCTAACATCACTCCTGCTAAGAGACACCGTTGGTACATCAAGTTCTGCTCTGCTGTGGTCATCTGCGACAAGTTTAACATCAAGACTACCGTGTGAACTGTGATTGATACGAAGGCGTGTGGACTGTCGAGAGCAAGATTAATGGCCGAAGTAACAGTATTCTACAGCTGTCACTTGGCACTCAGCTCTACTACACTCTGTCGTCATTCAGTAGTACCGGATGGGAGTACAAGAGGACCAGGTATTGATGTCTACACATGAGAAGAAGCAAGATCGACACCGTCATCGTCAGCGACTACATTCAGCATCCAGCAGCATCGATTTTTTTTTTCGATTACTCAATATGAACAATTGATACAAAACAACAAAGTTGGCTCTGAACATCTGTGTAAAGAACATCTGGACACTTTTGTTTAAATGTTGAAAAACAGAGTTAGAATCACAATATTTTTTAAATGTTGAAAAACAGATTTAAAATAATTCTGGTATAATATATGAATTTTACTCTATAAATTGGTCAGTAATCAAAATCGAAGCCCCTGTGTAATTGTCTCAGCCCAGAACAAACGGTTATGGAAAATTATGTTGTGCTATTTTTTTTTCAGAATGTTTGAACACAGGAGAGGCGGACCAATATAAACATTGACACTTCTAGTGAGTGAGAACACTTGGCTGTACAGTCAGCCGTAACCTGTGATATAGTATAGGAATTTATATTTTTTAGATAGATGTAATAAACATTAGGTGTGTTCCTTAACATGTCAAGGTTGACATTGATGGGGAGTGGGTAGTACACGGATGTGAACTTGATAGTTCCGTAGTACGCTCCCGGATGACTGAAAGTTCAGTCTGATGATATTACTTTAATGTTTATGTTTGAGCACGGTGTGGCCGGCTCTAGAGGACACATGGACTTGGCTAGTGAAGAGCCAAGAGAGTTTAATAGCTAGTTTTTGATGGTAGAGTAGGGACATGTTATTTAGCTATGTCAGTAAGGATAGGATGTATGTTTCCTGATATTGGAGGATTGCTGTCAGTTGACAGCTGAGAAATTTATGAAATATGAACATGTTCATTATGATGTTGGACTATTATTTGTCAAATTTTATTAGTTAGGTTAGCTTTTGTTTGTGGCATGAGTTGAATTGTGGGTTTGGATACTAAACCTCGTGAATTTTAACAAATTAACAAGGTTTACTAAGTGCTTGTGCGGGGGGGTTGTAACAAACTAGGCTGTTGTAAGAATTATCCAGAGTGGTTTATCGACAAAAGAGAATGGGAAGCTGAGCCGCATGGTGACCTGACCCCCAGGGGAATTCGCGGTGGAAATAACCAACGCTTTGTTCATAGCTGCGTATAATGAATCATCCTATAGTATTCAGTAAATTAGAGAAAATTAGCCTTTATTCATTTTGCATTAAAATTGTATTGTATAATAGTACTGGATACAATATCAAGAGTATTCTAATTATTGAGTTTAAGTCACCATCAGTGACGTCACGAATCGGATCTAACTTTTAAGGCGGAGTGACCGGCGGTCATAGGTCAGCAGGGTTGACATGTCTAATATTTCTCAAAGTTTTAATAACCATTTTTGTGATCGGGAACAGCTTTGCCGTTAGATGTTTGTGTAATCTAATTAAAGTAAAATAATTCAACCAGTCTGGATCAATTCAGTACAAACAGAGGTTAATTGTTATAACTTAAACCTTGCTAGGAACTGGGTAGAACTTTGTCTAGGCGGAAGGATACAATACTCTGTCTGGGGTAGTCCAGACAAGGAAAAAAAGCAGTGTGAATACGGGAGCAGCTGGGAGAGGTCAAACATCTTACCTCTCCCCAAGACATCTAGCTGGTCGCCCAAGGTATAGTTGCTATGGTTATGTATAGAAATAGTCTTCTCATTTGCCCTTCAGGTCAAGTAGGGAGTGTTAAATTGATAGGGAGTGAACATATTTAGATTTTGTTTTAGTTTTCGTTTAATAAATTAAATTTGTTATTAATTTGCATTTTATTGTTTCCATGTGTTTTATGTGTATACTTGTCCTGGTCACGTGGTCCACACGAGGCAGAGTTGCATTGGGCGCCGATTCTAACATCGAATCGGAATTATCATTACCGTGTAATTTATTCCACACTCAAGGTCATCGTTTATAGTGGGGATCAAGCCCCTAGGTTGATTAATTAGCGTGATCGATCCAGACCTCGATCATTGCTCTTGTATTACTGGTCTGGTGGTGGCAGCAGAGGTGACTCTAGGGTTTTGTTCAGAGCTTAGGTCACGTCATACTGGGTGTAGAATCCTAAGTCGGTCAATCGTCTTAGGACCACGTGGCGTGGAGTTGGCTTTGGTAAAAGTTTTTGGAGTCCCTTGGTTTAGAAATAAAAGTAAGAATACGGGTAGAGGGAGTAGAAAGAAGGAAGAGAGAGAGAGGAACCCAAACCCGTGTTACAATACCATGAGGCCAATCGAGAATTAATGGGAGCCAATATGCCTCTCCAGTCTTGGGTCTCTAACAATGACAAATTAAAACAACTGATCACAACTGAATTTCCCGACTACCAAGTACCCGAGATGACAAAGGTACTAGGTGTCCAATGGAACACGACAACCGATCAGTTGACAATCAAGTCAGTGGAGACAGATACCACTAACTTAACAATGAGAAAATTGCTATCACAAGTCAGCAAACCCTTCGACCCATTAGGCTTATTAAGTCCAATACTAATTAATGGGAAGATGATAATACAGGAATGTTGGCAACAAAAGATAGGCTGGGATGATCTTCTAACACCTGCCCTACAAGAAAAATGGCAAGGGTTAGTGAAAGATTTAAGCATCCTAGAGTCTGTCAAGTTCCCTAGGAACACAACAGTAAATGAAAAGGAACCAATTAAGCTGCATGTATTTTGTGATGCCTCAGGAAAGGCTTATGGTACAGTAGCTTACCTAGTCTCAAATGGGCAAGCCAATTTGCTCACATCAAAGGCCAGAGTGGCACCTTTAAAGAAAAGATCACTGCCACAACTGGAATTAACAGCCTTACTGCTAGGTGTAAGATTGGCTCATTATCTGATCAAGGCCTTAAGCCACATCCACTTTAAAGAAACAGTAGTATGGTCAGATAATGAGGCAGTGCTACAGTGGGTTAAAAACAATAACAGTAAGAATCCTTACGTGAGTAACCGCGTTAAGGAAATACGAGAGTTGTCAGCAGAGTATAAACTAAGATATGTACCTACTAAAGAGAATCCAGCTGACTATCTCTCCCGAGGCCTGACTTTACGGCAATTAACAAAGGCAGAGATGTGGTTCAACGGACCTCAGTGGCTAATCAGCGACCAGTGGCCTGAACAAAAGCCACAAGTCATTGTGACCAATGTCACTGTTCCCACTGAGAACCCGGAACTACCTCGGACTTTGGTAATTGATCCTGCTCGGTACTCTGAACTGAACAAACTTGTAGGTGTCACCCAAGTAGTGTTTGATTTTCTAAAGAAAATAGGAATCAAGCATAAATTCCCTAGTGCCTTAAGGTACTGGGTTAAAAGAGCTCAGACCGACACATTCGGGACAGAAATTGACAATGTTCCTAAGAAGCTACAACATGATCTGGGTCTCTGGTTAGACACTGACAATTATAACTTGATAAGATGCGGAGGACGCTTACAACATGCTGACATAGATCTGGAAGCAAAAAATCCAATATTGCTCCCTCGTCACCACATAGTAAGCAAACTAATTGTGTTACATATACACAAATACTGCACTCTGCATGGTGGGGTATTAGATACTCTCACAGAATTAAGACAACAGTACTGGCTACCCCAAGGTAGACAGACAGTAAAATCCATAATCAAATCCTGTGTTGTATGCCGGAGATACGATGCCAGAGTGTGTCCATATCCTGGCCCTCCTCCACTTCCGAAGGAACGAGTCGTACATATTCATCCTTTTGAGACAACAGGAGTAGATTTCACAGGAGCACTAACACTGACAGGCACTAAAGACAAGAAACCAGTAAAGGCCTATATCTGTCTTTTTACTTGTGCCACAACAAGGGCAGTCCATCTAGAAGTGACTCCCGATATGAGTGCCGAAGCATTCTTACAGGCTTTCCGCAGGTTTGCTTCACGTAGATCTTGTCCCAAGTTAATGATTTCAGACAATGGGTCCAACTTGGTGGCAGGAGAAGCATGCCTGAGGAAAATCTGGACACACCCCAAGGTACGCACAGCCCTAACTCAACGGCAGTGCTATTGGAAATTCATACCTCCCAGAGCACCATGGCATGGAGGCTTCTATGAACGGATGGTTGGTACGGTGAAACGGTCTTTACGGAAAACCCTACACCGCCAAAAGATTGACCTTCAGGAGCTTCAAACAGTAATCATAGAAATAGAAGCACGAGTTAACAACCGACCACTTACCTACCTCTCTGATGATGCTTTGCAGCGTGAACCATTAAGTCCAGCTCATTTGATGTATGGGAGACCTCTCAAAACACTTGTGTCCCTTACGGATGAGGAACCAGAGGATCCTTCATATGTCAAAGAGAGTGATTTGGTTCAACGTTTCAAACATCTTTCAGGGGTGATAAGTCCGTGGAATGACGTATGGACTCGTGAATACCTAACAGCTCTGAGGGAGTATCATTACGGGGCAAACAATCCCTATAACAGAATTAACTTGAACCCTGGTGACATAGTTCTGGTGGATAGTGACGGACCACGCTCGGAGTGGCCTATAGGAGAAATAGTCTCTGTTCATCCAGACAGCCAGGGCATCTTGAGAATAGTGAAAGTAAAATGCAAAGGCAACACTACTCTCAAAACTTTAGAGAAATTAGTACCTTTAGAACTGGCCAGGAAAGAAGACGTACAACGACTTCCAGCACCCGATACGCCAGTACGGGACATACGTCCCCAACGGACTGCTGCACAACAATGTAAACTCAAATTAAAGCAGCACTATAATTCTGAGGGAGAAGAATAAAGTGATCGCAGTCCTTACCGGGACTTCGACCCGTGTTCTGCCCCCTGGGAATTATGTCGGGAAACCGACACACACACACAAATAACACAGTCTCCCCTAGTCTATACTCCCTTCAGGATGGAAAATGGGAGACTCCGTGACGTCATCGACTCCGTGACGTCATCGAAGTCATCGTATATTTACATTATGAAACATTGTTAATAGACTAGTTTAGTCTCTAAAGTTAACAAAAAAGTAATCACTAAGAATGAATATAATTATTTACATCAAATAGTAGCTAGGTTCCCTTGTTAATGTAAAATTACTTTGAGTGAAGAACCAGAGCATAAGAGCGTCACCCCGGGTCGAGGAAGGCGTCCATAGACACAATAACAACAAACAGGGGACCAGCCTACCACGCTGTCGTAGAACTGGTGTAACAACTAGACACCCCATTTACGTGTCAACACCAGCAACACAGCTTAACAACATCACAACAACGACTGTATCCGTCTACCATGTATTGTATATTATTCGAGTGCACTGTTTAATATGAATATGTAGATGGTTATATCGTAGGACATCCCCAAAAACACCGTACGTGTACCCCATTACAGCCCTCACAGTTCATGCCATACCTGTAATTGATATGTTTAGGGAACTTTGATTAATTCCTTGCATCCCATACAGGTAAATTGTGAGAGGAGCATCAAGAATCTTTGCAGACAGTTGGTTCATACACATAATTAACTACTTGTTTGCCAAGCCTTGTCCTTCCCACCAGCCGCCATTACGTGGCACAAAGAGGCAGGGCCACACCCATCTTGAGGCTACACCTACACGCCTTACTAGGCCCATTCTACTGGCTCAGCTAAGACATTTTAGTATAGCAGTAGCAGTAGATATAATTAATCATTATATTATAAGTACCAGTTTATAATACCAGTTTAGACCACCATATGTGGTACACTGTATATTGCAATAACTCAAATAACAGTTTTAAAGGTAAACAATTGGTAGTTTAAGAAGGAACCATAACAAAGTGGTTTAGGCTACCAATTGTCCCTCCCAATGGTGTGTAAGAAGATTTCAGGCAGTTTACCAGTACATACAGTCCACTTAATTAATACTTACTTACTAAGAAAATAAATAAGACATAATTTTATTTTATTAAATCAATTTGAAAAAGAGAGATTAGCTGCCTGGAATTTTCCCCACAGTACTAGCTCTACCTATAAGTCAACCAATCTTTGTAAAAATTTATTGTATGTATGTACCTTACCTAAATAAAAATTATTATTATTATTATTATTATTATTATTATTATTATTATTATTATTATTGGTGGCTCTCGCTTCAGTAATGGTAATGGGAATCAACTGCTGTCGCTACTAAATAGTCACCAAGATGTGCAGATTGTGGGTGACCTTGAACCCACGCATATTTGTGGAGGCATTCTAGACCTCTGTGTTGGTTTCAACGTCTCTCACGTCTGGTGCACGTCATCTATTGTAACAGATTTGTTGTCAGATCATCACCCAAGATTGACTACTCTATGTATAGGAAATACCATCCTGCCCGGTGGGACTTTCAAACGCAAACGGCTTAGTGTTCCTTCTGCTCGACGTGAAGACTTTGTTGCTCATGTGTCAGAGTGGTACAGCACTTATGATCCCTCCACAGTCCAGACATTTAACGACGATCTAGTACAGAGCATTCAGATGTTTGCTGACCCTTTAGGTCGGCCCCCTGCACCATCCAATAGTCGGAACGATATGAAAGGTAATAAACACCATGCCTATTACAATGACCCCAAACTGCGTACTTTGAAACGCACTGCCAGACGAGTTGGGCTTGCATATTGGGAAACACGTACGCCAGCAATGCTCAAGCTCTTTCAGAAAGCCCTAGCCAAGGCTTTCCAGGGAGGAGGCCTGGTCGACGACCGGGCCGCGGGGACGCTAAGCCCCGGAAGCACCTCAAGGTAAGGCGAGGGAACGCATGACAGAGCTCAGGCAAGATAACTGGGAAACTTTTGTTAACAGTCTCAACTCTCACACCCCCCTCAGCCAGGCATGGAAGGATATTAAAAGAATAAAAGACGATAAGATCGGCCAAGTAGCACACCCTCACCCTCTACACAGAGCAAACGAGTTAGTCGATGCTTGGGCAACCACCTCTAGCTTCAATAATCTTCCCCCAGACATACAGTTCAGATTAAATGTTGGTTACGGAGATCGAGAAAGGCTCGTTGACTTCATGCTCCACAAGGAAGATGAATGCAACGTGCCATTTACTGAGTTTGAATTACTCGCGGCCCTAAACAAAGGCAAAGTCACATTTCCCGGTGAAGATGGTATCACTTATGACATATTGCGTCTGCCCCCTTTAGTACCAGGGACTCCCCTGCTTGAGCTGTATAATATGAGCTATGTTACTGAGGAACTTCCTATCTCTTGGACCAACAGTATAATCATTCCAATTCCCAAGCCAAATCAAGAGAATGCTTTCCGCCCAATTTCCCTTACTAGCTGCATTTGCAAAACATTCGAGAGAATGGTTCTAAACCGTCTCCTCCATAGAATAAGAACCATGCTATCCCTCCAGATATATGGCTTCATGCATGGAAGGAGTGTGCATCATTGCATCACCATCTTTCTTACCCTGCACACTGAAAAGTCATATACCACCTTCCTATATCTTAAGTCTGCCTTTGATATTGCAAATAGACATGTTATCTTGAGTGAGCTTGCAAGAATGAATATGGGTGGTCGGCTTCTTTGTTGGATCAGGGGTTACTTATCCAACAGGAAGTCATCTGTATTTTTCCAGGGGCATAGGAGTGTAACAAGAGACTTCGAACTAGGCACCCCGCAGGGTGGTGTCCTCAGTCCTACCTTATTTAATATCTTAATAAACACGCTGTTAAACTCTATACCGAGCAAACCCAACGTTCACATCATTAGCTATGCTGATGATATAATGATACACACCACTGGGTATGCTAACACGCAGAACACTCTTAACTCTGTATTAGACTCATGTCAGGACCTAGGTTTAATTATCTCAGCAGAGAAAACAAAGATACTAAATCGGCGCCCACCCAGGCAGGGAGGAGCTGTTCGCAAGATGCAACTGTCTGATGGCTCCCAGCTTGACTATGTAAACAGATTCAAATACCTTGGCCTTGAGGTGCCACTGTATGGTCCTGTTGTATTCAGACTCTGTCGTCAGTATAAAGAGAGGCTCCGAGCTCTCAAGGCTGTTGCAGGTTATCACTCAGGCTATGGTGCCAATGTCAGAATTGTCAAAATGATGTACCTTGCATACATTAGATCTTTAGTGGATTATGCTGCACCTCTGCTTGTTTTGATGCCTGAAAGAAAGCTTGGAGGGCTTGAAAAATTGCAGAACGAAGCCTTGAGGATAATCCTTGGGTGCCCTCGTACCACAAAGATACTTAATATGAGAAAGGAACTTAATATTCAGAGCGTTGTTGATTGTGTTACTAAAATTAACTGTCAAATTGATATAAAAATGCTTAGGCTAACTCATCCTAATCCTTGCACAGAAGCCCTCCAGAATTTCTTTATTGAAGATCAGCATTGTTCTGTAACGTACTTTTATGTTACGTTGTTGGGTTGATTAGATACACAGTGTTTAGTGAGTTTCATATTTATTTAGTAGTCCTGGATACAGCAGTGTCGTAGACGTTGAGACGAAGCCTGGAGCAGAGCAGAGAGCTGAGTGTGGCCGAAGTCGCGGAGCTCTATGTGGGAGAGCGTTGTAGCTGGATAAGGTCGTAGTCTGCTGCCTGCTCTGTGTCGAAGCTGTAGCGTCTTGGGTCGATTAGAACTGCCTACACCGAGTACTACATTCTTGACTGGAGATTGTACTGGTTTGTTATTCTCAAATCGCTTGCTTAAATACGGTGACTACACCTCACAGTAAGATAGTAGGGTGGAAAAACCGTTACCTGTAAATAGGGATAGGATTATAGCTTGTGTAATTAGTTATGCCATTAAGATGATGAGATAATGGAGCGAGTATTGGTTTACTCGCTACAGTTCCAAATGGATAACAAAAACTGGAACTCAACTCAGAATGTATCAGGTTCATGATTTGTACCAAGAGAAACAACAACGGCACTTTCCTGCACCGTGGGAGGTTACACCCTTTCCAGTTTTAATCCCTCCCTTTCCACCCAAGAAGTAAATTAGAGATCAGCCCAAGCTTCGTCTTGAGGCAAAGCTCAACGCCTTAAGCCATATTGATGCTCTGCCCACAGAGCATTCTCTCTCTCTCAAATCATATACACTGATGGTTCCCTACACCGCACCACGGGGGCAGCTGGAAGTGCAGTTGTTCTGACAATGGGCGATGGCTTGTACTTTGAGTGGGGAGTCCGTATAAACAACTGGGCCTCTACCCTTCAGACTGAACTATTTGCCTTGCTCCTTGCACTGAAATGTGTACAAGTCTCCAAACTTGATACATTAATTGTAAGTGACTCCTTATCATCCTTAAATGCTCTCAACTCTTTAAGACATAACTGTAACATGCTCGTGTCCGAAGCTAGACACAAATACAACAAATTGGTAAGGATGGTAACAGAGTCCATTTCATGTGGTCTCCATCTCATGTTGGCCTCCGAATGCATGATAGAGCTGATAAGTTAGCCAAAGAATCTGCCTTTAAATGAGCCGTTGAGAGTAACCTTGGATTGTCAATGAGCAATCTGAGAGCAGCAGTACACCGAGAACTTCAACAAGATCTTGTAGATCTGAGGCAAAGTGAAATTGACACCAGTAATTCCATCTATCATCATACTATCATGCAAGAGGAGCCACACGAGGAGCTACGAAGAGAGGTTAGAGGCATTAAATATGCCAAAACTAGAAGACAGAAGAAAAAGAGGTGATATGATCACTACATACAAAATAGTAACAGGAATTGATAAAATCGATAGGGAACATTTCCTGAGACCTGGAACTTTAAGAACAAGAGGTCATAGATATAAATTAGCTAAACACAGATGCCGAAGAAATATAAGAAAATTCACTTTCGCAAACAGAGTGGTAGACGGTTGGAACAAGTTAGGGGAGAAGGTGGTGGAGGCCAAGACCGTCAGTAGTTTCAAAGCGTTATATGACAAAGAGTGCTGGGAAGACGGGACACCACGAGCGTAGCTCTCATCCTATAACTACACTTAGGTAATTACACTTAGGTAATTACACATCTATGGATTATCCAATAAAATCAGCAGACTTCTAGATGTTACTACTGCTCGGCTTAGACTTGGTTACAAGTATTTCTGGGAATTCTCATTATCTCAAATCAAATCAAATCAAATCAAATGTTTATTTAGGTAAGGTACATACATACAAGAGATTTTACAAAGAGTGATGGATTTATAGATAGGGCTAGTACATACAATGCCTAAAGCCACTATTACGCAAAGCGTTTCGGGCATGAAAAACTTAAATGACTAAAGCTTAATACTAATTGAACATAAAGAATAAAATGAAAACATGGAATGAAAACATAGCTGAAAAAGCAGCACAAATACAATTCTGTCGACAAACAGCGCTCTTTAAAAAAAACAGACATTGGTTGAGAATAGAGGGGTAAGGTAGGTTACAAGGAATTTATTAGGTAGTGCTTCGTTTTTATCTTAAACTGGTTGAGAGAGGTACAGTCTTTAACTGGTTGGGAAGGTCATTCCACATTCTGGGTCCCTTGATTTGTAGAGCATTTCTAGTTTGATTAAGTCGTACTCTAGGAATATCAAAACTGTATTTATTTCTGGTGTGGTGCTCATGGGTTCTGTTACAGCCTTCTATGAAGCTTTTGAGGTCAGGATTGGCGTTACAGTTTAGCGTTTTATATATGTATAATAATAATAATAATAATAATAATAATTTTTATTTAGGTAATGTACATACATAAGGAGATTTTACAAAGTTTGTTGGCTTTAAAGATAGAGCTAGTACATACAATGCCTAAAGCCACTATTACGCAAAGCGTTTCGGGCAGGAAAAACATTAATGACTAAAGCTTAAAACTAATGGGTAAAAAGAATAAGATGCGTTGAGTACAAATAAAAATAGAGGTAAAAGAGGGGGGAACATTGTTGAAAAAGCAGCACAAATACAATTACAAATTATTACAGAAAATTACATTCAAACAGCGTTGATTTGAAAAACAAAAAAAAACAAAAAACATACATGAGTTGACAACAGAGGGGTAAGGTGGGTTACAGGGAATTTATTAGGTATAGCTTCGTTTTTAACTTAAACTGGTTGAGAGAGGTACAGTCTTTAACATGGTTGGGAAGGTCATTCCACATTCTGGGCCCCTTGATTTGTAGAGCATTTCTGGTTTGATTAAGTCGTACTCTAGGAATATCAAAACTGTATTTATTTCTGGTGTGGTGCTCATGGGTTCTGTTACAACCTTCTATGATGCTTTTGAGATCAGGATTGGCATTATAGTTTAGCGTTTTATATATGTATAATACACATGAGAGAATGTGCAGCGACTTAATGTCTAACATATTCAGAGATTTGAGTAGGGATACCGAGTGATGTCTGGGGCCAGAATTGGATATTGTCCTAATAGCAGCTTTGTGTTGAGTAATTAGAGGACGTAAGTGATTTTGGGTAGTAGAGCCCTGTTACGACCCTGGGTTCTCCAGTGGAAACCAGAGGTCAAAACTTGAGCTATTAAACTTTCTGGTAGTACAGTTGAGTGCATCACGAACGGCAATTGTTTGTATCTTCCCTGCCAGACGTAAGACTATTATTGTTTCTCAAAGAGCATTTAAAGACTGAGCTGGGGGTTGATTATTAAATAATAACATAGGCACCAACTTTGCTTACTAATACTTTCTAATCATTTGTAAAGTAACAATACGTTGCATAGGGGAAGATCTTTAATTTGCTTAGCTGCACGATCAATTAGGCTCCTTCCGGCACCACGACATGGGAGGCCTAGCTGGTCGCTAGGAGGGTCTTCTCTGGCTGGCGTTCGTGCGGACGAGACCTACTCTGTGGCTGCACCCCTAATCTCCTCCCTTCTCCTCTTACTTATTTCCCTTACCCTAAGTTCCTGTACCATTAAGTTATGTATTGTATGATTTCTAAGTGTACCTACTCTGGTAGTAACGATTGGTGAGACCTGGGGGTAGTAGTTGCCTGTGTTTTGGGTAACCCTAAGTGTTGTGTTTTGTATTAGGGTACCACATGGTCTCACTACCCTAAGCTGCATCCAGCTTCAGTGCTTATCCAGTAGTACTTTACCCTAGCTTGTTATTAGTGTAAACCTTGTATCCTGCCTATGTGGACCAAGGCTTTTAACGTAAGATAGTGTGGTAAAGTTATTATTATTATTGTTATTGGTGTGAGTGTATATGGGGGGTTGTTAAGGGGTTAATAAATAAGTACATGAATTACAGAGTATCCCTTCTTCCTGTGTGGAGTGCATTGATCAACCCTTAGACTAACATATATGGTCTAGTAGCAAGTTATTACTACTGTGGATAGTTTATTTTGGGGGCCGGGCCTTTTAGCTCTCCCATATTTGATACTCTGTCTTCTAACTACCCTTACCCCTTAATAGTACCAGTCCCCCATAGAAGCCACACACACATTCATTTATAACAAGTGGTTGGCCAATCCGGGAGGAACATTATAAGTGTAAAAAATTAGATTCTTGAGTGCCAAAATTAAAATTTTTTGTTTTCTGCAGAACGGTTGTGTGCTAGCCTAGGGTCCAGCTCATCTAGCAAAGGACATTCTTGCACTGACTGGACACCCAGCTGGATCCCTGATTAAGGTTAGTGTGGCCTTGTGTTAGGGGCCGTGCAAATTTTTGTTTTTTTCCAATTTTTATTTTTTAATTTTTTCTTTGGCTGGGAGCTAAAATTGTTAGTGATGTCATCTGAAATGCAGAGACTGGCAATGGAGCCTTCAGTGGTAGAGATAAAGAAACTTAAAAAGTCTAATTTAGTATTGTTAGGCAAAAAATTTGGCCTAGAATTAAATGACGCTGATAAAAAGTGGACTTTGGTGAATGAAATATTACAACATTGTATTGATGAAGAACTATTGGCAAGTGATACACCTTTATGCCAGCCTAGCCAAGCAGAAAGTGCAACTCATAGGGATAGAGAATTAGCTTTAGAGTTAGCAAAAATAAAATTAGAGGAGCAAAGACTCAAAACCGAGGAGGCTAGAATTAGAGCGAATGCCACAGGACCTCCACCTGCCGGGGATTCAAACCCCAGGCATTATGAGAAAAAGCATAATTTGCCTGAATTTTCCGAGTCGGACCCTGAAAGGTTTTTCAACCATTTTCAGAGATTGGCGATGTCCATGAACTGGCCAAAGGAAGAGTGGGTGAAAATCCTACAGGGAAGACTTAGGGGTAAAGCACAAGATATTTTTATAAACATGCCTGACGACGAGTGTTTTGAATATGATAAAGTCAGGGAATGTATTTTGCGGGCATATGAAATTACTCCTGAAGCTCACCGCCAAGTTTATCGCAACCTTAGGCCTACTCACAACCAACCGCTCACTGAATTTGTTAATGATCAAATTCGATTGTTTGATAGATGGATTCGCTCGGCGAAAGCCGAAACATACGAGGCTCTCAGGAACTT
The DNA here is from genome assembly GCF_040958095.1 of Procambarus clarkii. Lineage (NCBI taxonomy): Eukaryota > Metazoa > Arthropoda > Malacostraca > Decapoda > Cambaridae > Procambarus > Procambarus clarkii. The sequence continues at coordinate 180,741 of NW_027189169.1, forward strand.
AGTTTTAATGGAGCATTTTATAGATATTATGCCAGAGAATGTTTCACATTACATTAGAGGAAGGGTAGAGGTAAATTCTAAAATAGGGGATTTGGCCAAGTTGGCAGAAAACTACCAATTGGGGGGCAAAAGGCCCAATAAAAATAATTATACCCCACAAAGTAGCAAAACTTATACCCACAGCCAGTCCAGACCAGCTCATTCTAACCCTTTACTTAATGCACCTTCTGTTTCAGACATAACTAACCCTGTTAAAGTGTCTAGCCCCACGGCACCTAAGGGTGAACCGAAGGGTAACTGTTAGTAATGTCTCTTCTCCCCGACGTTTTTGTGGTCACTGTAATTGTTCAAACCACAACATTAGCCGTTGTTGGCAACTGTACCCGGAAAAAAGACCCAATGCTCTAGTTGTGACAGAGGGCTTGAGGCCTTCGGAAGGGTTAGGGAGTAAGACCTCCAACCCACAGTGGTTGGACTTGCTTACCCCATTCTTATCGAAAGGGAGACTACTTTTGTCTGAGGGTTCTTCCTGGAAGGACGTGGTGATCTTCCGAGACACCGGTGCCATCCAGACTTTAATTTTAGAGAGTGCGTTGCAAGGTGCCAACACTCTCGACACTGGAGAGGTGGTACTGGTCGAGGGTGTCACTAGTGATACTCAAGCAGTACCCCTCCATAAGGTTACCCTGGAATCTGATTTCCACAAGGGTGTTTGTACAGTTGGAGTCACTTCATGCCTACCTTTCCCTAATGTTGATGTAATAGTTGGTAATGATTTAGCAGGGGATAAGGTAGGGGACTCCAGACTGCCTATTATGTTGCCTACCCCTAAGGTTTGCCTGGATCCACCCGCTGCAGAGGACAATGTTGTGTACTCTGCGTGCGCAGTGACCAGGTCTATGGGACTTAAATGTAAGGGCAGCCCTGTGCTTGCCAAGGTGGTAAATCCTGAGGACACAAGGAACTTTCCGAGTGGTGAAAACCAAGTGGACCTCGCGGACACATTCATGGCCCGACTCGATGACGTGGCCGAGGACATTGTGGAGAGCCTGCCACCGCCATCTACCGAGAGTAGTGGGGAGGTGGAGAACACTGTTGAGCCTCGGCCAATAGCATCTGACCAAGGCCTAGATGCCTCCTTGAGTGAGTTACAGAAAGCTGACCCCACTCTCGCAGATTGTCATGAGACAGCTGTCTCTATGGAGGAAATTGTAGACGCAGCAACTGGGTACTACTACAATGATCGGATTTTGATGAGAAAATGGAGACCCCAGAGTGCTCCCTTGTCAAATGAGTGGGAGGTAGTCCACCAGGTTATGTTGCCGACCTGCTATAGAGAAAGAGTTTTGGCAGCTGCTCATGATGATCCTATGGGGGGACATCAAGGTATTAATATTACGTATCATAAAATTTTAAAGTATTTTTTCTGGCCCAAGCTGAAAAGCGATGTGGCAAAATTTTGTAATGCGTGTATTGTTTGTCAACTGGTTGGGAAACCAAACCAGACTCCACCTAAAGCTCCTCTAAGGCCTATTGTCGTGCCAGAGGAACCATTTTCTCATGTGGTAATGGACTGTGTTGGACCATTACCTAGAACTAAGTCTGGTAATATTTACCTAATCACGATGATGTGTATCACTACTCGTTACCCAGAGGCTTTTGCTGTAAGGAACATCCGAGCAAAAACTGTTGTTGCTCGTATGTTGCAATTTTTTTCCACTTTTGGACTGCCTCGGGTCGTGCAAACTGACAATGGTACTAATTTTAAGTCTGATGTTTTTGAGCAATTTTGTAAGGAACATGGAATAACTCATAAGGTTTCCAGCCCATACCATCCACAGAGTCAGGGGGTAATTGAACGTTTCCATCTAACTCTGAAGCAGATGTTGAAGACATCGTGCGAGAGTTCCCACACCTTCTGGGATGAGAATTTACCGTATGTTTTGTTTGCGGCTAGAGAGGGATTACAAAGTTCACTGGGTTGTTCTCCTTTTGAGTTAGTCTTTGGCCATAAAGTTCGTGGACCCTTGCAAATGTTACAGGAGAATCTGTTAGGGAACGTAACGTTAACCGAAGGTTCGGCTTTCTTTGCGCAACACCACCAGAGACTCAAGGACTGCAAGGCGGCTGCATTAAAGTATCTTGGCAAGGCCCAAGAAAAGATGAAAGAACGTAACGATGCTAAATCTAAGTTACGGGTATTTCAGCCTGGCGACCCTGTCCTGGTATTAAAGCCTCGACTAGGGAACACTATGTCCCACAAGTACGAAGGCCCCTACATTGTGACAGAAAAGACTGGGGACCTCATGTACAAAGTGAGGCACTCTGACAAACGTAACCAGGTAATGCTCATACGTGTAAATCGACTGAAGAAGTTCCAGGGCCCCAGGCCCATTGCACTAACCAATGTTTCCATTTCCAGTGAGAGAGGGGATGATTGTTCTGGTGACCCAACTAATCTCATTTTCAATAATTCTAGTTCTGTGAATGCTGTGGAGGAAGGACTGTCCCATTTGCAGATGACCCAACGTGAAGAGCTGCAGTCGTTGGTTGATGAATTCTCCAGTCTGTTCGGGGAAGTCCCGACCCAGACTGATGCCATTTGCCATGATGTCGAGTTGACGGACTACACTCCCATTCGCCTTCAACCCTATCGGATGAGTCCAGAAAAGAAGGCCATCGTGCGGAAGGAGGTCGACTTCTTGCTCCAGCACGGCGTCATCCGGCCGAGCCAGGGCTCTTGGTGCTCGCCCTGCCTTCTGGTCCCCAAACCAGACGGCTCCTGGCGATTATGCACTGACTATCGGCAGCTCAACAAGGTGACCATTGTGGAGGCCTATCCGCTGCCCCTCCTCGAGGACTGCATCGACGAGTTGGGAAATGCCAAGTACGTTTCGAAATTCGACCTCTCAAGGGGGTATTATCAAATCCCACTCACTGAACGTGCTAAACAACTAACTGCGTTTGTGACACCCGAGGGTGTTTTTGAGTATCAAGTGTTACCGTTCGGCTTGCGTAATGCCCCTGCCACGTTCCAGAGACTCATGAACTCTCTGCTCGCTAAGGTGCCAAATTGTCGGGCGTATTTAGATGATATCGTGCTCTTTGACAGTAATTGGGCTGACCACATAGCTAGGTTACCCCAGTTGTTTGCAATCTTGAAAAGGGCAAATCTCACCTTAAATGCTAGAAAGTGTCATTTTGGCCAAGGCACAGTGACGTACCTCGGTTATGAAGTGGGCCAAGGAAAAGTGTTACCTCGGCAAGATAAAATCAGTGCCATTCTGGAGTATCCAGTACTAAAGTCTAAAAAGGACGTTCAAAGATTTATCGGTATGTGTGCGTACTATCGATGTTTTTGTCAGAACTTTTCCAGTGTTGCCACTCCTCTCACAAACTTGTTGCGGAAAGCCGTTAAATTTAAGTGGTCATCAGACTGTGCAGAGGCATTTAAAAATTTGAAATTGATCTTAGCTTCCGCCCCAGTGCTTGCTAGTCCAAGGTTCGACCGACCGTTTAAAATTCATGTTGACGCGTCTGACTCGGGTGCTGGTGCAGTGTTGTTGCAAACTGGGGATGATCAGGTGGAACACCCAGTATATTATTACTCTGTGAAATTCGACAAGGCGCAACGCAATTATTCAGTGGTAGAAAAAGAGGCGTTAGCGCTAGTGTTAACATGTAAAAAGTTCGAAGTTTACCTCACAGGTAATATAGTGGAAGTGTACACGGACCATAACCCACTAGTCTTCCTGACTCAGATGTAGGGTAAGAATAAACGCAACCTCAGGTGGGCGTTGTACCTACAGGACTTCAATCTTTCCATTACCCACCTACCGGGCCGACTCAACGTGATGGCCGACGCTTTGTCCAGGTTGCCAGAAAAACATTCATCTAGACCACAGGAAGCCATTTACCAACTGTCATGCTTTAGTTATTTTTTTTTAGGTTCTCCTGTGACATTAAATATTCCGTGTCCAATTTATTTACTTCCCTGTTCTTTTATTTTTTTTGTGTATGTTTTTTTTTTTCTTTCAGAGAACTCCTTTGTATTTTTTTGCAGAGAAATTGTTTTTGATTGATTTTTTGTTTTTGTCATATGTTTTTTCTTTTTATTCTCTGTATACTCTTACAAAAAAATATGACTACTATTCTAGTAGTCACATTTTTTTTTTCTCTGAAGGGGGGAGGAGTGTTACGACCCTGGGTTCTCCAGTGGAAACCAGAGGTCAAAACTTGAGCTATTAAACTTTCTGGTAGTACAGTTGAGTGCATCACGAACGGCAATTGTTTGTATCTTCCCTGCCAGACGTAAGACTATTATTGTTTCTCAAAGAGCATTTAAAGACTGAGCTGGGGGTTGATTATTAAATAATAACATAGGCACCAACTTTGCTTACTAATACTTTCTAATCATTTGTAAAGTAACAATACGTTTTATTTTATTTTATTTTATTTATGCATATACAAGAATGTACATAAGGAATGTGAGGATACAAATATGGTAATTACAGTCTTGTAAAGCCACTAGCACGTGCAGCGTTTCGGGCAGGTCCTTAATCTAAGAAAATTTTAAGGAGGTAAATACTTGCAAAATTATAGACAAAAAATGATAACAGATTACATGAAATGAAAAAAAGATGAGAGAAAATTGTAGGTACAGTATATTAAAGCACATAGGTAGCTAAGATTGATTGCAATGACAGCTTGAATGGTAGTTGACAAAAAAATTGGTAGGCATAATACAGCAGAAACAATATAAGATTGGTTGCAATGACAGCTTGAATGGTAGTTGACAAAAATTGGTAGTCACAATACAGCATATGGCTAGCACATAAAAGAAGACAGCAATGAAAACAATGATAAGGTTGTTTGAAATTACATAAAAATTAGGAGATTGGGTAACACTAGGTACAGAGCAAATTTAAAGCTCAGTGTAGGAAACTAAGAAGATGAAGTTAGGTACTTTTTGGTTTTGCTTTTAAATAAGGCAAAAGTTTTACAGTTTTTCAATTCACTAGGGAGTGAGTTCCATAAACTAGGTCCCTTAATTTGCATAGAGTGTTTACACAGATTAAGTTTGACTCTGGGGATATCAAAGAGATATTTATTTCTGGTGTGGTGATAATGGGTCCTATTACATCTGTCCAGGGAGAGTTTCAGAGCATGGTTTGCATTTAAGAACAGGGTTTTGTAAATGTAGTTGACACAAGAGAATGTGTGGAGGGAGTTAATATTTAGCAAGTTTAGGGATTTAAACAAGGGAGCTGAGTGTTGTCTGAAAGCTGAGTTAGTTATCATTCTGATAGCAGATTTTTGCTGTGTGATGATGGGCTTAAGGTGGTTTGCAGTGGTAGACCCCCATGCACAGATACCATAATTAAGATAGGGGTAAATTAGTGCATAATATAGTGAGAGGAGAGCAGAGTTAGGAACATAATATCTGATTTTGGAGAGTATACCAACTGTCTTAGAGACTTTCTTAGTTATGTGTTGAATGTGGGTGCTGAAGTTGAGTCTCTTGTCTAGGAATAGGCCAAGAAACTTGCCATCATCTTTATTACTGATGTTAATGTTGTCTATCTGTAGCTGAATTGCATTTGATGATTTGCTTCCAAATAAGATGTAGTAAGTCTTTTCGATGTTTAATGTTAGTTTGTTCGTTGACATCCATAAGTGGACTTTTTTTAATTCATTATTCACAACATTATTTAGTGTATGTGGGTTGAGGTTTGAATAGATAAGAGTAGTATCGTCAGCAAACAGTATAGGTTTGAGAATATTAGAGACATTAGGCAGATCGTTTATATATATAAGAAATAGAAGAGGTCCTAAGATGCTGCCCTGTGGCACTCCAACGGTAATTGGTACAACGTTGCATAGGGGAAGATCTTTAATGTGCTTAGCTGCACGATCAATTAGGCTCCTTCCGGCACCACGACATGGGAGGCCTAGCTGGTCGCTAGGAGGGTCTTCTCTGGCTGGCGTTCGTGCGAACGAGACCTACTCTGTGGCTGCACCCCTAATCTCCTCCCTTCTCCTCTTACTTATACAATACAATACAATACAATACAATACAATTTTATACAATACAATTTTATTTAGGTAAGGTACATACATACAATAAATATTTACAAGGATTGTTTGACTTATAGGTAGAGCTAGTACATACAATGCCTAAAGCCACTATTTATTTATTTATTTATTTATGCATATACAAGAATGTACATAAGGAATGTGAGGATACAATTATGGTAATTACAGTCTTGTAAAGCCACTAGCACGCGCAGCGTTTCGGGCAGGTCCTTAATCTAAGAAAATTTTAAGGAGGTAAATACTATTACGCAAAGCGTTTCGGGCATGATAAACTTAAATGACAAGCTTAATACTAATTGAGCATAATGAGTAGAATGAAAACAAGAAATGAAAACATAGATGAAAAAGCAGCACAAATACAATTATGTCGACAAACAGCGCTCTTTAAAGAAAAAAACAGACATTGGTTGACAATAGAAGGGTAAGATAGGTTACAGGCAATTTATTAGGTATAGCTTCGCTTTTAACTTAAACTGGTTGAGAGAGGTACAGTCTTTAACATGGTTGGGAAGGTCATTCCACATTCTGGGCCCCTTGATTTGTAGAGCATTTCTAGTTTGATTAAGTCGTACTCTAGGAATATCAAAACTGTATTTATTTCTGGTGTGATGCTCATGGGTTCTGATACAACCTTCTATGAAGCTTTTGAGATCAGGATTGGCATTATAGTTTAGCGTTTTATATATGTATAATACACATGAGAGAATGTGCAGTGACTTAATGTCTAACATATTCAGAGATTTAAGTAGGGGTACCGAGTGATGTCTGGGGCCAGAATTGGATATTGTCCTAATAGCAGCTTTGTGATGAGTAATTAGAGGACGTAAGTGATTTTGGGTAGTAGAGCCCCAAGCACAAATACCATAGTTGAGATATGGATAGATAAGGGAGTAATAGAGAGTCACCAGGGCAGGGCGTGGTACATAATATCTGATCTTAGAAAGAATGCCCACAGTTTTTGAAACTTTTTTTGATATGTTTAGAATGTGTCCCTGGAAATTAAGCTTGTGGGTAATGAGAATGCCAAGGAATTTGCCATCTAATTTGTTACAAATTTGGGTATTGTTTATTTTGAGATTTATTTGATTAGAGGATTTATTGCCAAACAGAATATAGAAGGTTTTGTCAATGTTAAGGGTGAGTTTGTTGGCAGTTAGCCACAGATGGACTTTATTTAGCTCAGTATTTACTGTGGCATTTAGAGCAAGGGGATCAGGACTGGAGTAAATGAAGGTTGTGTCGTCAGCAAATAGAATTGGTTTGAGGTGTTGGGAGGCATTTGGAAGGTCATTAATGTAGATGAGAAAGAGGAGAGGGCCAAGTATGCTGCCCTGGGGAACACCAATGTTGATGGGTAGGGTGGGAGAAATTGTATTATTCACAGAAACATATTGGAGCCTGTCAGTAAGGTAGGATTTGAGGTATTGTAGGGAGTGTCCTCTGACTCCATAATGATGTAATTTAAGAAGACGGTTTTGGTGGTTGACAGTGTCAAAAGCTTTACGCAGGTCCACAAACAACCCAACAGGGAACTCATTTTTATCAAGAGCTGTATGAATCGAGTTAAGCATACTAATAAGTGCATCGTTAGTGCTTTTTTTGGGTCTGAAGCCATATTGGCAAGGGCTAAGTATATTGAGTTTGGCTAGATATGAGTAAAGCTGCTTATAGATTAGTTTTTCAAAAATTTTTGACAAGTTTGGCAGGATAGATATAGGTCTGTAGTTGTTAACATCTGTGAGATTACCACATTTGTGGACAGGCGTTACTCTCGCTTTTTTTAGAATATCTGGGAAGGTTTGGAGTTCAAGTGACTTGTTGAAGAGCAAAGCAATAGCAGGGGCTAAAGATCTGGAGGCTTTTTTGTAAATTAAGTTGGTATCTCCTCAAGGGCACCAGACTTGGTTTTAAGGGAAAGGATTATCTCATTGACGTCAGTGGAATTAATAGGCTTTAGGTACAGAGACTGAGGATAGTTACCTGAAAGATAGTCATTAATGTCTGTACTGGAAGATGGAATATCATTTGCAAGGGATGAACCAATGGAAGAGAAGAACCTATTGAACTCAATAGCAGAATCAGAGGCTGAAAGCTGACCATCGTTATTAGACAGGAGAGTCGGTTTGTTATTTAAAGACTTCTTTGATCCCAATATTTGAGAAATTGTTCTCCAAGTTTGTTTAATGTTGCTCTTTATTTGGGTAAATTTATCTTCGTAGTATTTAGTTTTGGCTCGTCTAATTATCTTAGACAGCAATAATGAGTAATTCTTTGAGAATTCTTTGGAGACAATTCCTAACCTATACTTCTTCTCAAGGTCATGTTTTTTATTAATAGATTTAAGTATTCCCTTTGTAAGCCAGGGATTGTTAAGCCTTTTGGTTGTGACTTGTTTGTAAGCATAGGACAGTGGGTATTATAAAGGCTAAGAGTTTTTTGAAGAAAAGATTGCACTGCTAGGTTGATGTCCACTATGTTACCTAACTCGGACTCCAGTTGACATTATCAGCAGCAGTTATAAAATTGTCTATAGCAGTTTCATTGTGTAGTCTAAAACGTATCACTCTTGACTCAAGAGGTGGTTTGCTAATGTTAGTTAAGAGAAATGTGGGGTAATGATCTGTAGTGCTATCGGTGATTATACCTGAAGTAAGCGGAGAGGTTATGTTTGTCCAGATGTGATCGAGCGTCGTGGCAGTGCTATCAGTGATTCTAGTAGGTCTAGTGATTAAGGGTATGAGGAAGCAGGAATTCATACAGTTGAGGAAGCTAACAGCAGTGGGGTGTTCAGGCTCGCAGAGGTCAATATTAAAGTCCCCTGCGATAATTAGGTGGTTTTTGTTCAGTCTGTTATCAAGTATTAGATTTCTAAGGTTTGAGTTGAATTCGGACACATCAGTGTTAGGAATTCTATAAACTGCACCCCACAGTCAGGACAGACTCGGCACCCTTGACTCTGAAGCTGGCGAAGATATACTCCCCATAGCAGTCTCTGGTTCTAATTTCTTTTAAGCATGTTAGTTCTTGGTGGTAGTAAAGAGCAGTGCCACCACCTCTCTGAAGTTGACGACAGTTGTGAATTGCTGAGTAGTTAGGCATGTTAAAGAGCTGAGTAGTATCCTCTTTCAACCATGTTTCAGTAAGTATAATAAAAGAGAATTTGTTGTCAATAGCTTCAATCAAGGCACTAACATCATCGAAGTGTTTACCTAGGGATCTAACGTTCAAATTGATTACAGAGATATTGTGATTATGAGTTAATACATTGTTTACATCATGTGCTGCAAAATATCTGCAATTTAGATCATTAAAGTGATAATTGTCATAGATAGTGGATAAGAGGTTAAGTTCAGGGTCTATACTTGTCTGCATAAAAAAAGCTGATTGCAGGAAAAACAAGGGAAGAAAGGCAAATAACAAGGTAGAAATAAGCTATAAAATAGGGAAAAAGATGTACACAATACAGAACAAAGCAAACTCAAAGGGGCTTACAGGGGTACAATGGAGTAAGGGAGTATGGCTAGGCTATAGGCAACCTAGGTAATAAATGAGATTAACGAAAAAACATATAAACATGGACTATACAAAACACAAGATATAGAAATACAAAACAAAAATATAAACAAGACTAAGCAATACAAAAACAAATTGAGCAAAAAATGAAAAATGAGGTAGATTGCTTACAAGTACTCTCAGGTACACTGTAAGTAACAATTTGCAATTTGAGATGCAGGCAAAGCCAGGGGTACAATGGAGTAAGGGAGCATGGCGAGGCTAGGCAACCTAGGTAATAAATGGAATCAAAGAAAAGTTGAATAATAAGCATAGGCAAATTTAAGCTAATGATTATTAACTATAAATAGTTCAGTTATGACTGTATAATTAATAAGACCTGAAGAACTATTTATGCACTCAATTAAATAATTTCAGTAAATGACTAGTTAAGAGTAAGTTAAAAATTAAGTCAGAAAATGAAACAATGAGACTTAGGAAACCTAGCCCCACTAGTTGACAGTTGACTTATTTCCCTTACCCTAAGTTCCTGTACCATTAAGTTAAGTATTGTATGATTTCTAAGTGTACCTACTCTGGTAGTAACGATTGGTGAGACCTGGGGGTAGTAGTTGCCAGTGTTTTGGGTAACCCTAAGTGTTGTGTTTTGTATTAGGGTACCACATGGTCTCACTACCCTAAGCTGCATCCAGCTTCAGTGCTTATCCAGTAGTACTTTACCCTAGCTTGTTATTAGTGTAAACCTTGTATCCTGCCTATGTGGACCAAGGCTTTTAACATAAGATAGTGTGGTAAAATTATTATTATTATTGTTATTGGTGTGAGTGTATATGGGGGGTTGTTAAGGGGTTAATAAATAAGGACATGAATTACAGAGTATCCCTTCTTCCTGTGTGGAGTGCATTGATCAACCCTTAGACTAACATATATAGTCTAGTAGCAAGTTATTACTACTGTGGATAGTTTATTTTGGGGGCCGGGCCTTTTAGCTCTCCCATATTTGATACTCTGTCTTCTAACTACCCTTACCCCTTAATAGTACCAGTCCCCCATAGAAGCCCCACACCATTATTTATAACAAGCCCCAAGCACAAATACCATAGTTGAGATAGATAAGGGAGTAATAGAGTCACCAGGGCAGGGCGTGGTACATAATATCAGATCTTAGAAAGAATGCCCACAGTTTTTGAAACTTTTTTTGATATGTTTAGAATGTGTCCCTGGAAATTCAGCTTGTGGTCAATGAGAATGCCAAGGAATTTGCCATCTAATTTGTTACAAATTTGGGTATTGTTTATTTTGAGATTTATTTGATTAGAGGATTTATTGCCAAACAGAATATAGAAAGTTTTGTCAATGTTAAGGGTGAGTTTGTTGGCAGTTAGCCACAGATGGACTTTATTAAGCTCAGTATTTACTGTGGCATTTAGAGCAAGGGGATCAGGACTGGAGTAAATGAAGGTTGTGTCGTCAGCAAATAGAATTGGTTTGAGGTGTTGGGAGGCATTTGGAAGGTCATTAATGTAGATGAGAAAGAGGAGAGGGCCAAGTATGCTGCCCTGGGGAACACCAATGTTGATGGGTAGGGTGGGAGAAATTGTATTATTCACAGAAACACATTGGAGCCTGTCAGTAAGGTAGGATTTGAGGTATTGTAGGGAGTGTCCTCTGACACCATAATGATGTAATTTAAGAAGAAGGTTTTGGTGGTTGACAGTATCGAAAGATTTACGCAGGTCCACAAATAACCCAACAGGGAACTCATTTTTATCAAGAGCTGTATGAATCGAGTTAAGCATACTAATAAGTGCATCGTTAGTGCTTTTTTTGGGCCTGAAGCCATATTGGCAAGGGCTAAGTATATTGAGTTTGGCTAGATATGAGTAAAGCTGCTTATAGATTAGTTTTTCAAAAATTTTTGACAAGTTTGGCAGGATTGATATAGGTCTGTAGTTGTTAACATCTGTGAGATCACCACATTTGTGGACAGGCGTTACTCTCGCTTTTTTTTAGAATATCTGGAAAGGTTTGGAGTTCAAGTGACTTGTTGAAGAGCAAAGCAATAGCAGGGGCTAAAGATCTGGAGGCTTTTTTGTAGATTAAAGTTGGTATCTCCTCAAGGGCACCAGACTTGGTTTTAAGGGAAAGGATTATCTCATTGACGTCAGTGGAATTAATAGGCTTTAGGTACAGAGACTGTGGATAGTTACCTGTAAGATAGTCCTTAATGTCAGTACTGGAAGATGGAATATCATTAGCAAGGGATGAACCAATGGAAGAGAAGAACCTATTGAACTCAATAGCAGAATCAGAGGCTGAAAGCTGACCATCGTTATTAGACAGGAGAGTCGGTTTGTTATTTATAGACTTCTTTGATCCCAATATTTGTGAAATTGTTCTCCAAGTTTGTTTAATGTTGCTCTTTATTTGGGTAAATTTATCTTCGTAGTATTTAGTTTTGGCTCGTCTAATTATCTTAGATAGCAATAATGAGTAATTCTTTGAGAATTCTTTGGAGACAATTCCTAACCTATACTTCTTCTCAAGGTCATGTTTTTTATTAATAGATTTAAGTATTCCCTTTGTAAGCCAGGGATTGCTAAGCCTTTTGGTTGTGACTTGTTTTGTAAGCATAGGACAGTGGGTATTATAAAGGCTAAGAGTTTTTTGAAGAAAAGATTGAACTGCTAGGTTGATGTCCTCTATGTTACCTAACTCGGACTCCCAGTCGACATTATCAGTAGCAGTTATAAAATTGTCTATAGCAGTTTCATTGTGTAGTCTAAAACGTATCTCTCTTGACTCAAGAGGTGGTTTGCTAATGTTAGTTCAGAGAAATGTGGGGTAATGGTCTGTAGTGCTATCGGTGATTATACCTGAAGTAAGCGGAGAGGTTATGTTTGTCCAGATGTGATCTAGAGTCGTGGCAGTGCTATCAGTGATTCTAGTAGGTCTAGTGATTAAGGGTATGAGGAAGCAGGAGTTCATACAGTTGAGGAAGCTAACAGCAGTAGGGTGTTCTGGCACGCAGAGGTATATTTTAAAGTCCCCTGCGATAATTAAGTGGTTTTTGTTCAGTCTGTTATCAAGTATTAGATTTCTAAGGTTTGAGTTGAATTCGGACACATCAGTGTTAGGAATTCTATAAACTGCACCCACAGACAGGACAGACTCGGCACCCTTGACTCTGAAGCTGGCGAAGATATACTCCCCATAGCAGTCTCTAGTTCTAATTTCTTTTAAGCATGTTAGTTCTTGGTGGTAGTAAAGAGCAGTGCCACCACCTCTCTGAAGGTGACGACAGTTGTGAATTGCTGAGTAGTTAGGCATATTAAAACTAAACTAAATACTACGAAGATAAATTTACCCAAATAAAGAGCAACATTAAACAAACTTGGAGAACAATTTCTCAAATATTGGGATCAAAGAAGTCTTTAAATAACAAACCGACTCTCCTGTCTAATAACGATGGTCAGCTTTCAGCCTCTGATTCTGCTACTGAGTTCAATAGGTTCTTCTCTTCCATTGGTTCATCCCTTGCAAATGATATTCCATCTTCCAGTACAGACATTAATGACTATCTTTCAGGTAACTATCCACAGTCTCTGTACCTAAAGCCTATTAATTCCACTGACGTCAATGAGATAATCCTTTCCCTTAAAACCAAGTCTGGTGCCCTTGAGGAGATACCAACTTTAATTTACAAAAAAGCCTCCAGATCTTTAGCCCCTGCTATTGCTTTGCTCTTCAACAAGTCACTTGAACTCCAAACCTTCCCAGATATTCTAAAAAAAAGCGAGAGTAACGCCTGTCCACAAATGTGGTAATCTCACAGATGTTAACAACTACAGACCTATATCTATCCTGCCAAACTTGTCAAAAATTTTTGAAAAACTAATCTATAAGCAGCTTTACTCATATCTAGCCAAACTCAATATACTTAGCCCTTGCCAATATGGCTTCAGACCCAAAAAAAGCACTAACGATGCACTTATTAGTATGCTTAACTCGATTCATACAGCTCTTGATAAAAATGAGTTCTCTGTTGGGTTGTTTGTGGACCTGCGTAAAGCTTTTGACACTGCCAACCACCAAAACCTTCTTCTTAAATTACATCATTATGGAGTCAGAGGACACTCCCTACAATACCTCAAATCCTACCTTACTGACAGGCTCCAATATGTTTCTGTGAATAACACAATTTCTCCCACCCTACCCATCAACATTGGTGTTTGTTACGGCCCTCTCGGGACGCAACGGGGTCCTTACTCTGATGTTGTTAGAGGAAGATATATGTATCCGTTCCCAAGCCAGTATTGGCTATCAAGGGATGAGATCCGTGACGCAAGTAACTTAAAAGGGAGTAGGGAAAGAAAGCTAAGAACTTAAGATTATACTTGTCACCATCACCAATTAAATATATAAAATCAAAAAGTGCACAGGGGGAGGGGTATTAACACTATACAAGGGGATTATACACAATATAGTCTTCTGCTGAAGACTCTGGTGCCACAACTCTCGGTGCCGAGTCCTTGGTGCTTCTTCGTGGCCTCACGACGTGTCCTCTGAGAATGCCGAGCCTACCCGGGCCACAGGTCAGCCAAAACACAGGTCCACTAGGGGCACCGCCGTGGAGGCCGTCAACCACACGTCCAGCTGGTCTGCTGGCAGGTACTGAGCCACCAAGGCTGGTACGGCCACTCCACGAACGATATAAGGGGTACGCCCTAGACAGGAGTCTCGTGTGATATCACAAATCACCCTCCTGTCCTCAATACCCCAGTGGATGATCATCTCCAACAGTCGGTCCCGGGTAAATCCTTTCACTGCCACTCCACTGGCAGGCTAACACATCACAGTGTTCTTCCGGGGGGGACGACTTCTCAACAGCTGCAGCTACGTTCAAGGTATGGAGACTGGCTGCCTCGGGTAGACTGACTCAACCTTCAACACAGCGGTCCCAGGTCGACTCTGTAAACAGACACGTCATCAATGACTGGGACACACTAAAACACCTTACTTACGGGCTCTGGCACAAACACCTGACGTATCCAGTCCATAGATGGCGCTGTCGTCGGAGCACCACCTCACCAGAGGTCAGTGGCGGTGGTGTAGAGTGCTGAACGGGACTGGAAACTGGCCCTCGTAGCTGATACACGGCATCCTCACCAGGTGTCGTCGGCGTTTGGCGGGGGGTTTCGGGAGCCGACCCACAGATGGCGCGGTCGTTTACTACTCCGTGCTCGGACGCTGGATCCGGGTTCGTAACACCTCCCCACCAAAAAGAATTTGGTTTGGGGTTCTATAAAAAGAAACACAAACCAAATTAGTACGGCGACACTGCTCCAAATGGACTCACATGCATTATGAACTGGAGTGATGAGGCTGTCTCGTCCACAGAACTGTACTACTGGACAATTCCGGCACAACGGGAACTTGAAGATTGAGGGCGATGTCCTGCCTGGCGTAACCTTCCACGTCTTCCACGTCTCCACTGCGATGTCAAGCAGGGGCATCATCTCACCTCTCTCGAGTACGGATTGGTTTCGACACGATCTGGGGTGACTCGACACTTCCCTATGTCGTGGCACCGAGGATGGCTGACCACAGACGGCATTTCTGGTGCCGGTCCGATGGTCCTTCAGGGAGACAGGAACCTGGAATACAGGGGTCTGACAATTCAGAGTGATAGCGACAATGGGCAAGTCAGTACTTACTATACACTCCTCTACTAGGCCCACACCTAGTTCCAGCAGGGCTGCTTGCTCACCGAAGATGGCATTCGCTCTGCCCCCGTCAGGTCGACCAACGTTCCGTATAACGCTGTATTGAGGCTCAGCAATCACGCGGGGGGTGCCAACCTGTCGGAAACAGTCACTCATATTATCACATGTCGTTCCTCCTGTATCAACCATCACCTTCCAGGTCCCTTCTTCAACTGCAACACTTGCAGTACAAGTCTCCGATCCCTGGGACCTCTTCACGATGTTCCTGGGAGCCATCATTCTTCGGGTCGTCCACCGGTCCTTACTGAGAACACAGAGAACACATACGAGAATCAAACAAAATACCGATAGGAAACATTTGGTAAGCCAAGGGATAAGTTTCCTGAGCCTGTCATGTCCATAGCCGGCAACTTCCACTAGCCTGGCTTGGACCGAAGAGGGCACTAGACCTTTTGAACACACCTCACATACCTCTGATGTCTGGGGAATCTCTGGCTGGTTCAATACACGCTGTACCTTGCCATACCGCAAGTACACATCCGCCTTCGCTCCAGACTCGTTGGTATCCGTGGGTGCCTGCACACAAGGCCTCTCTTCTTGCTCAGGTACCTCTGCCTTCTTAACCTCATGTTCCTCGTCGAGAGAAGAATTAGAAGTCTCTGCTAGAATATCGTCGATCTGCGGGTGAGAGGAAGGATTAAACACACTCCAATCCGGGTCTGTCTTTACCTGGACATTACCATTGCCTGTTGTCACCTCCGACCTTGCTGTTCTGGTAACTCGTCCACAACCTTGGGAAGATTGATGCTCCAATCTGTCACCAAGTCGTTGGCTAGTACCACGTCAATCCCAGCCACAGGGAGGGTATCGACTACTGCCAACGCACATGTGCCGCTGAAATAAGGCGAGTCGAGATGTACCGACACTAAGGGGGCGATATACTGCGTCCTAGGAAACCCAACCAGGACAACCTGTTGTCTCCCGTCAATGCTTACTCCCTCGGGTAACGAGCTCTTCACGATCAGGGACTGGGCTGCTCCACTATCTCTGAGCACTACAACCGATCTACCAGTATGATCACTCGATACATACCCACCTGAAGTGTGAGGGGAAAACAATCTGGGTTCGTCCTGCGTAGTCGTCGACTGGCTTCCTGCTGGTGGTGTAACACAGCTCATCATCATCACCTCCCTACGTGCGCTGCCACCTCTTCTGCCTCGGCACCTAGCAGCTACGTGCCCTTTCTGCCCACAAGTCCAGCACACCATATTCCTCCTTGGACTACGGTGTTTCGGACTACTAGGACTTGTTCTTCGGGGGCTACTTGGGGGCGTCTTCTTAGCGCTTCGTGGGACGGGAGTCTCTTCATCGTCCTGAGGTCTGTCAAACCGGCGCTGGTAATTCCTCGGGACGTACTTAGCAGACGGCCTATGAGTCAGGATATACTCTTCAGCCGTGGTGGCTGCTGCACTCAAGGTCTCTACCTGCTGTTCCTCCAAGTACGTCTTGAGGTCTCCAGATAAACAATCCTTGAAGTCCTCGAGCAGAATCAGCTGCTCGAGGTCTTCCTTGGTCTCCACCTTCCGAGAGGCACACCATTCCTGGAAAAGTCGCTCCTTGATTGTGGCGAATTCGGTGAAAGTGTGCTCTGAGGTCTTCTTCAGGTTTCGGAACTTCTGCCTGTACGCCTCAGGTACCAATTGGTACGCCATGAGCACAACTTTCTTCACCATATCGTAATCGCCGGAGTCGTCAAGGGATAACGTAGAGTAGGCGATTTGGGCCTTCCCAGTCAAGACTGACTGTATCATGATGGCCCAATTCTCCCTTGGCCACTCCAAAGAGGCAGCGACTTTCTCGAAGGCTGCGAAGAACTTCGAAACTTCTCTCTCGTTGAATTTGGGGACCATTTTGATATTCCTTACCGGATCGAAACCGCTTACTCCAGTTTGTCTCTGTCCAGCGCCTAATCGTAATACTTCTAGTTCATGTTGTCTCTGTCTTTCCTTTTCTTCTCTTTCTCGTTCTTCTCTTCTTTCTTCTCTTTCTCTCTCTTCTCTCTCTCGTTTCTCTTCTCTTTCTCGTTCTTCTCTTTCTCGTTTCTCTTCTCTTTCTCGTTCTTCTCTTTCTCGTTTCTCTTCTCTTTCTCGTTCTTCTCTTTCTCGTTTCTCTTCTCTTTCTTTCTCGTTCTTCTCTTTCTCGTTTCTCTTCTCTTTCTCGTTCTTCTTTCTTTTCTAATTCTAAACGTCTCATCGCCAATTCTTTATCTTTTAATTCTCGTTCTAATTCTAACTTCTTCCACTCTATCTCGCGATTTATTTCTAAGGCGCGCATTTTGACTGTAAGAAAGCTAATGTTCAGCTCACCTGCATCACTGTCAATGTCGCTGCCTTTCTCTTCCTTTTCCGTGGAAGCTATTTCCTCACCTTCCTTTGTACTAGGAGTCTTGCCTTCCTGTTTCTCTTCTGCCTTCAGGTTCCGGTGAACCTTGGACAAGATCTCCACACGGGAATCACTGGCACGGATCTTGATCTCCAAGTAGGCGCTCACTAGTACAAGCACTGGTTTGCTCAGATACTTTAATCTGGCAAGACAGTCCACTCTGTTCAGAAAAGCCTGAACATCGTCCAGATCATCGATGGTAGCTTTGTCTGCCATTGTCACAGATGGAACACTTAACGAGCACTTATCACACCGTTTACACGTTAGCACTTAACGCACTGAGCACTGTTCTACGTCAATATTGCACTTTATCGCACCAAACTCTGCACTTGCCAATATTGCACGTAATCACTCCGGGCACCGCACTACCCAATATTGCACTGAGTCCAAGCGAACACTTCGCTCTACAATATCGCACTGAATCACTGAGCACCGCACAGGACGTATAACGTCACAATCGTCACACACAGGGGGAATTATTTACAGGGATTACGCCACTTCACCACCCCTGTCAAACATACTTAACAAGGGGACGGATCCCGCTGGGGATGCCAATTATGTTACGGCCCTCTCGGGACGCAACGGGGTCCTTACTCTGATGTTGTTAGAGGAAGATATATGTATCCGTTCCCAAGCCAGTATTGGCTATCAAGGGATGAGATCCGTGACGCAAGTAACTTAAAAGGGAGTAGGGAAAGAAAGCTAAGAACTTAAGATTATACTTGTCACCATCACCAATTAAATATATAAAATCAAAAAGTGCACAGGGGGAGGGGTATTAACACTATACAAGGGGATTATACACAATATAGTCTTCTGCTGAAGACTCTGGTGCCACAACTCTCGGTGCCGAGTCCTTGGTGCTTCTTCGTGGCCTCACGACGTGTCCTCTGAGAATGCCGAGCCTACCTGGGCCACAGGTCAGCCAAAACACAGGTCCACTGGGGGCACCGCCGTGGAGACCGTCAACCACACGTCCAGCTGGTCTGCTGGCAGGTACTGAGCCACCAAGGCTGGTAGGCCACTCCACGAACGATATAAGGGGTACGCCCTAGACAGGAGTCTCGTGTGATATCACAAATCACCCTCCTGTCCTCAATACCCCAGTGGATGATCATCTCCAACAGTCGGTCCCGGGTAAATCCTTTCACTGCCACTCCACTGGCAGGCTAACACATCACAGTGTTCTTCCGGGGGGGACGACTTCTCAACAGCTGCAGCTACGTTCAAGGTATGGAGACTGGCTGCCTCGGGTAGACTGACTCAACCTTCAACACAGCGGTCCCAGGTCGACTCTGTAAACAGACACGTCATCAATGACTGGGACACACTAAAACACCTTACTTACGGGCTCTGGCACAAACACCTGACGTATCCAGTCCATAGATGGCGCTGTCGTCGGAGCACCACCTCACCAGAGGTCAGTGGCGGTGGTGTAGAGTGCTGAACGGGACTGGAAACTGGCCCTCGTAGCTGATACACGGCATCCTCACCAGGTGTCGTCGGCGTTTGGCGGGGGGTTTCGGGAGCCGACCCACAGATGGCGCGGTCGTTTACTACTCCGTGCTCGGACGCTGGATCCGGGTTCGTAACAGTGTTCCCCAGGGCAGCATACTTGGCCCTCTCCTCTTTCTCATCTACATTAATGACCTTCCAAATGCCTCCCAACACCTCAAACCAATTCTATTTGCTGACGACACAACCTTCATTTACTCCAGTCCTGATCCCCTTGCTCTAAATGCCACAGTAAATACTGAGCTAAATAAAGTCCATCTGTGGCTAACTGCCAACAAACTCACCCTTAACATTGACAAAACCTTTTATATTCTGTTTGGCAATAAATCCTCTAATCAAATAAATCTCAAAATAAACAATACCCAAATTTGTAACAAATTAGATGGCAAATTCCTTGGCATTCTCATTGACCACAAGCTTAATTTCCAGGGACACATTCTAAACATATCAAAAAAAGTTTCAAAAACTGTGGGCATTCTTTCTAAGATCAGATATTATATACCACGCCCTGCCCTGGTGACTCTCTATTACTCCCTTATCTATCCATATCTCAACTATGGTATTTGTGCTTGGGGCTCTACTACCCAAAATCACTTACGTCCTCTAATTACTCAACACAAAGCTGCTATTAGGACAGTATCCAATTCTGGCCCCAGACATCACTCGGTACCCCTACTTAAATCTCTGAATATGTTAGACATTAAGTCACTGCACATTCTCTCATGTGTATTATACATATATAAAACGCTAAACTATAATGCCAATCCTGATCTCAAAAGCTTCATAGAAGGTTGTATCAGAACCCATGAGCATCACACCAGAAATAAATAGTTTTGATATTCCTAGAGTACGACTTAATCAAACTAGTAATGCTCTACAAATCAAGGGGCCCAGAATGTGGAATGACCTTCCCAACCATGTTAAAGACTGTACCTCTCTCAACCAGTTTAAGTTAAAAGCGAAGCTATACCTAATAAATTCCCTGTAACCTACCTTACCCTTCTATTGTCAACCAATGTCTGTTTTTTTCTTTAAAGAGCGCTGTTTGTCGACATAATTGTATTTGTGCGGCTTTTTCATCTATGTTTTCATTTCTTGTTTTCATTCTACTCATTATGTTCAATTAGTATTAAGCTTGTCATTTAAGTTTATCATGCCCGAAACGCTTTGCGTAATAGTGGCTTTAGGCATTGTATGTACTAGCTATACCTATAAGTTAAACAATCCTTGTAAATATTTATTGTATGTATGTACCTTACCTAAATAAAATTGTATTGTATTGTATTGTATTGTATTGTATTAAAGAGTTGAGTAGTATCCTCTTTCAACCATGTTTCAGTAAGTATAATAAAAGAGAATTTGTTGTCAATAGCTTCAATCAAGGCACTAACATCATCGAAGTGTTTACCTAGGGATCTAACGTTCAAATTGAGTACAGAGATATTGTGATTATGAGTTACTACATTGTTTACATCATGTGCTGCAAAATATCTGCAATTTAGATCATTAAAGTGATTATTGTCATAGTGGATAAGAGATTAAGTTCTGGGTCTATACTTGACTGCATAAAAAAAGCTGATAGCAGGAAAAACAAGGAAAGAAAGGCAAATTACAAGGTAGAAATAAGCTATAAAATAGGGAAAAAATGTACACAATACTGTACAAAACAAACACAAAAGGAGCTTACAGGGGTACAATGGAGTAAGGGAGTATGGCTAGGCTAGGCAACCTAGGTAATAAATGAGATTAAAGAAAAAAACATATAAACATGGACTATACAAAACACAAGATATAGATATACAAAACAAAAATATAAACAAGACTAAGCAATACAAAAACAAATTGAGCAAAAATTAAAAATGAGGTAGATTGCTTACAAGTACTCTCAGGTACACTGTAAGTAACAATAGATAGATAATATATATCAATATAGATAAGAATGTCACGATACAATAAGATAAGCAGTTACAGGAACAGATGAAAACAAATCTGCTGTAAAATAGAAAGTAATTATAGCAAAACACAACAATATAATAATATAACAATACAATAAGAGCTTACTGAGTATTGAGTCTGCTAAATTAGAGAATAATTATGGCAAAACACAACAATAAATGCAAGTAAACAAAAGAATTGAAACAATTAGAGGTAGAATTAAGGTCACTAGATAGCCATGGAGGATACACAAGTTTGGCGGAGAGAACAAAAAATCAGTAGAGACTGACAAGATGAATATATAAAAAAATTTGACAAATGATAATTGTAAAGTAAAATAATCTTAAAGATAATAAATTTTATTAAGCTTAGTTTTAACTTATAATTAGTATGAATTTAATTAAAAGAACACAAATGAGAGAATGTGCAGTGACTTAAAAGAATACACATGAGAGAATGTGCAGTGACTTAATGTCTAACATATTCAGAGATTTGTGTAGGGGTACCGAGTGATGTCTGGGGCCAGAGTTGGATATTGTCCTAATAGCAGCTTTGTGTTGAGTAATTAGAGGACGTAAATGATTTTGGGTAGTAGAACCCCAAGCACAAATACCATAGTTGAGATATGAATAGATGAGGGAGTAATAGAGTCACCAGGGCAGGGCGGGGTACATAATATCTGATCTTAGAAAGAATGCCAACAGTTTTTGAAACTTTTTTGATATATTTAGAATGTGTCCCTGGAAATTCAGCTTGTGGTCAATGAGAATGCCAAGGAATTTGCCATCTAATTTGTTACAAATTTGGGTAATGTTTATTTTGAGATTTATTTGATTAGAGGATTTATTGCCAAACAGAATATAGAAAGTTTTGTGAATGTTAAGGGTGAGTTTGTTGGCAGTTAGCCAAAGATGGACTTTAATTTAGCTCAGTATTTACTGTGGCATTTAGAGCAAGGGGGTCAGGATTGGAGTAAATGAAGGTTGTGTCGTCAGCAAATAGAATTGGTTTGAGGTGTTGGGAGGCATTTGGAAGGTTATTAATGTAGATGAGAAAGAGGAGAGGGCCAAGTGTGCTGCCCTGAGGAACACCAATGTTGATGGGTAGGGTGGGAGAAATTGAATTATTCACAGAAACATACTGGAGCCTGTCAGTAAGGTAGGATTTGAGGTATTGTAGGGAGTGTCCTCTGACTCCATAATGATGTAATTTAAGAAGAAGGTTTTGGTGGTTGACAGTGTCAAAAGCCTTACGCAGGTCCACAAATAACCCAATAGGGAACTCATTTTTATCAAGAGCTGTATGAATCGAGTTAAGCATACTAATAAGTGCATCGTTAGTGCTTTTTTGGGTCTGAAGCCATATTGGCAAGGGCTAAGTATATTGTGTTTGGCTAGATAAAAGTAAAGCTGCTTGTAGATTAGTTTTTCAAAAATTTTTGACAAGTTTGGCAGGATTGATATAGGTCAGTAGTTGTTAATATCTGTGAGATCACCACATTTGTGGACAGGCGTTACTCTCGCTTTTTTTTTGAATATCTGGAAAGGTTTGGAGTTCAAGTGACTTGTTGAAGAGCAATGCAATAGCAGGGGCTAAAGATCTGGAGGCTTTTTTGTAAATTAAAGTTGGTATCTCCTCAAGGGCACTAGACTTGGTTTTAAGGGAAAGGATTATCTCATTGACGTCAGTGGAATTAATAGGCTTTAGGTACAGAGACTGTGGATAGTTACCTGTAAGATCAGTACTGGAAGATGGAATATCATTTGCAAGGGATGAACCAATGGAAGAGAAGAACCTATTGAACTCAATAGCAGAATCTGAGGCTGAAAGCTGACCATCATTATTGGACAGGAGTGTGGTTTGTTATGTAAAGTCTTCTTTGATCCCAATATTTGTGAAATTGTGCTCCAAGTTTTTTTAATGTTGCTCTTTATTTGGGTAAATTTATCTTCGTAGTATTTAGTTTTGGCTCGTCTAATTATCTTAGATAGCAATACCGAGTAATTCTTTGAGAATTCTTTGGAGACAATTCCTAACCTATACTTCTTCTCAAGGTCATGTTTTTTATTAATGGATTTAAGTATTCCCTTTGTAAGCCATGGATTGTTAAGCCTTTTGGTTGTGACTTGTTTTGTAAGCATAGGACAGTGGGTGTTATATAGGCTAAGAGTTTTTTGAAGAAACGATTGCACTGCTAGGTTGATGTCCCCTATGTTACATAACTCGGACTCCCAGTTGACATTATCAGCAGCAGTTATAAAATTGTCTATAGCACTTTCATTGTGCAGCCCAAAACTTAACTCCCTTGACTCTAGAGGTGGTTTTCTAATGTTAGTTAAGAGAAATGTTTGGTAATGGTCTGTAGTGCTATCGGTGATTATACCTGAAGTAAGCGGAGAGGTTATGTTTGTCCAGATGTGATCTAGAGTCGTGGCAGTACTATCAGTGATTCTAGTAGGTCTAGTGATTAAGGGTATGAGGAAGCAGGAATTCATACAGTTGAGGAAGCTAACTACATCTGCCGATGTAGACCTGACCCAAGTGTACACTGTCTCAACAAAATTATTCGCACATCCTCCGTCACTATGTGATGAAGTGCGAAAAGATACGTGAATTTAGAGACAATTCTATAACCAATGTTCCAGCGATGTGTAAATATTTCATTCAAAATGATCTGCTACCAGAAATTTTAGCCAAATATCCCCAGTTTGCTAACTGTAGGTAGTAAATGGCCTCTGCTTTGAAACAAAGCAGAGATGTTTCTGAAAAGGGGGACAAAGAAACATTTGCGCCGTGCCTTCCGCGGACTGCGCGGGAAGTTCTGGGAGCTTATAAATTGGGGTGGAACGAGAGGCTCTGCCTCACTCTTACCGCCAACGCAGCTGCATGTGAAACTCGCCTCCAGACGTCGGACTACGCACGAGATGAACACTACGCCAGCTACCTCGGTCCCAGACCTCTCTCTCCTGGAAGTTATGGGACCCTCGACCTCTCAGACAGATCCGTCAGGGGCCTCCTGCCCCACACTTCTACCGCCAAGGTAAGAGTGAGGTTTTCTGTTTAAATCTAGTCAGGACCTCCCCAGTGTGGCGTGTGCCTAGCGCAGTTCCCTGGCGGTCTGTATGTACCACCTTAGCTAGCTCCCTTGGCCTCCTGTTGTCTCCTGGGGAAGCAGGGGCGCCCACGCCGGGCACTGATGTGCTGTGCTTCTTGGGTTGCTTTGCATAGGGGTCGGCGCCCTTGGCGACGACGCCACGTGGCCAAGCGGTGGCGGATCTCCGCCCTTGGGCCCGGCCCCTGGGGTCCACGCCACGTCGGCGTTGACACATGGCCAGGTCCCGGGCCTAGGCCTCAGGCCAGTTCCCAGTTATTTTCAGTTACTACTTTACCCATTATGTCCTGCTGCCGGTGACCCGGGACCTTATAATTTTGATTGTTATTTAATTACTCGTTGTGGCCATTCATAAATTTTTCAAACACGCTATTTATGGTTACTATTTACCCATTATGTCCTGCTGCTGATGACCCAGCAGCTGCTGGCCCGGATGGTGGTATCCCAGCCGAGCACGTCCCCTGGGGGCCAAACCCAGCTGCTGACGTTGGCTCAACGGATGATCCCGACGGCCTGGCGGATGTGTTTCCCGCCGATGACCCATGGCCTTATAAAATTGCATTTATTATTTGATCATTATCTTAATTAATCGTTTGTGGCTATTACTCGATTATTCAAACACGCTATTTTAACCAGTTATTTATGGTTACTGATTACACAACTGTCCTAGGTATAGTATTACCTGTAGATACAGGTAACTATCCACAGTCTCTGTACCTAAAGCCTATTAATTCCACTGACGTCAATGAGATAATCCTTTCCCTTAAAACGAAGTCTGGTGCCCTTGAGGAGATACCAACTTTAATTTACAAAAAAGCCTCCAGATCTTTAGCCCCTGCTATTGCTTTGCTCTTCAACAAGTCACTTGAACTCCAAACCTTCCCAGATATTCTAAAAAAAGCGAGAGTAACGCCTGTCCACAAATGTGGTAATCTCACAGATGTTAACAACTACAGACCTATATCTATCCTGCCAAACTTGTCAAAAATTTTTGAAAAACTAATCTATAAGCAGCTTTACTCATATCTAGCCAAACTCAATATACTTAGCCCTTGCCAATATGGCTTCAGACCCAAAAAAAGCACTAACGATGCACTTATTAGTATGCTTAACTCGATTCATACAGCTCTTGATAAAAATGAGTTCCCTGTTGGGTTGTTTGTGGACCTGCGTAAAGCTTTTGATACTGTCAACCACCAAAACCTTCTTCTTAAATTACATCATTATGGAGTCAGAGGACACTCCCTACAATACCTCAAATCCTACCTTACTGACAGGCTCCAATATGTTTCTGTGAATAATACAATTTCTCCCACCCTACCCATCAACATTGGTGTTCCCCAGGGCAGCATACTTGGCCCTCTCCTCTTTCTCATCTACATTAATGACCTTCCAAATGCCTCCCAACACCTCAAACCAATTCTATTTGCTGACGACACAACCTTCATTTACTCCAGTCCTGATCCCCTTGCTCTAAATGCCACAGTAAATACTGAGCTAAATAAAGTCCATCTGTGGCTAACTGCCAACAAACTCACCCTTAACATTGACAAAACCTTCTATATTCTGTTTGGCAATAAATCCTCTAATCAAATAAATCTCAAAATAAACAATACCCAAATTTGTAACAAATTAGATGGCAAATTCCTTGGCATTCTCATTGACCACAAGCTGAATTTCCAGGGACACATTCTAAACATATCAAAAAAAGTTTCAAAAACTGTGGGCATTCTTTCTAAGATCAGATATTATGTACCACGCCCTGCCCTGGTGACTCTCTATTACTCCCTTATCTATCCATATCTCAACTATGGTATTTGTGCTTGGGGCTCTACTACCCAAAATCACTTACGTCCTCTAATTACTCAACACAAAGCTGCTATTAGGACAATATCCAATTCTGGCCCCAGACATCACTCGGTACCCCTACTTAAATCTCTGAATATGTTAGACATTAAGTCACTGCACATTCTCTCATGTGTATTATACATATATAAAACGCTAAACTATAATGCCAATCCTGATCTCAAAAGCTTCATAGAAGGTTGTATCAGAACCCATGAGCATCACACCAGAAATAAATACAGTTTTGATATTCCTAGAGTACGACTTAATCAAACTAGAAATGCTCTACAGATCAAGGGGCCCAGAATGTGGAATGACCTTCCCAACCATGTTAAAGACTGTACCTCTCTCAACCAGTTTAAGTTAAAAGCGAAGCTATACCTAATAAATTCCCTGTAACCTACCTTACCCTTCTATTGTCAACCAATGTCTGTTTTTTTAAGAGCGCTGTTTGTTGACATAATTGTATTTGTGCTGCTTTTTCATCTATGTTTTCATTTCTTGTTTTCATTCTACTCATTATGCTCAATTAGTATTAAGCTTGTCATTTAAGTTTATCATGCCCGAAACGCTTTGCGTAATAGTGGCTTTAGGCATTGTATGTACTAGCTCTACCTATAAGTCAACCAATCCTTGTAAAAATTTATTGTATGTATGTACCTTACCTAAATAAAATTGTATTGTATTGTATTGTATTGTATTGTACATTATGTTATGACGCCGATGACCCAGCTGGCGGTGTGCCAGCCGAGCATGTCCACTGGGGGCCAAGCCCAGCTGCTGACGTCGGCTCAGCTAGTGATCCCAACGATGTGGCGGGTGTGTTCCCGCCGATGACCCGTGACCTTATAATAACTCATTTAATTTGATTGTTATTTTAATTATTCGTTTGTGGCTATTAATCAATTATTCAAACACGCTATTTTAACCAGTTATTATGGTTAATGATTACCCATTATGGTATGCTGCCGATGGCCCAGCAGCTGTTGGCCCAGCTGGTGGTGTCCCAGCTGAGCGCGTCACCTAGGGGCCAACCCCGCCCGCTGACGTCCCGGCTGATGTGGCCCCGGATGTTGACCCAGTGGCTTATATTTATTCCATCATTATTTGGACTGTTATTATTAATTAATTGTTTGTAGCCATTCCTCAATTATTCAAACACGCTAATTTTAACCTGTTATTTATGGTTAATAATTACCCAACATGTTATGCTGACGGGGATCTAGCAGCTGATGGCCCAACTGGTGGCGTTCCAGCTGAGCATGTCCCCTGGGGGCCAACCCCGCCTGCTGAAGTCCCAGCTGATGTGGCCCCATATGATGATCCAGCAGCTGATGGCCCAGCTGCCATGGGGCACGGCCCAGCGGCCGGTGTCCCGACTGATGTTTGCTGACCGATGTTTGATGTTCCAACTGATGCTTGATGTTCCCAGGACGTTTGTTCCAGACTTAAGTCTGGCCGGTGTTGCCCGGCATTATGCAGTTATTTATGGTTACTAATTAACCATTATGTTATGCTGCCGATGACCCAGCAGCTGATGGCACAGCTGGTGGTGTTCCAGCTGAGTATGCCCCCCGGGGGCCAACCCCACCCGCAGATGTTCCGGCAGATGTGGTCCCTGCCGATGATCCAGCAGCCGAAGGCTCAGCTGGCGGTGTTCCAGCTGAGCATGCCCTTATAATTATTCATCACGGGTACTGTAACTTTAGCTATCGGTAAGTGCCACAGGTCCAGGATACATCGTCGACGTCCCTCAGAATTTTATTACAGTACTTTACGCCCGGCATTGGCTGCACATTTATGTTGCTTACTCTGGTCACATTTATGTTGTTTATCATTTTTCGGACTAAATGTTTACATTTAGCCTACCACAATTTAATACTACATTTGATGCATTGCTCATGTTGCATGTTTATGTTACTTTTGCTGTGTTTACAGTTTGGTTGTTTAACTTTAGCTTTGCCTTTAAGCTATTAACTAAGGTCAGCAAGGATGTGCTAGTTGCAGTGTTACGGGCCCTTGCCTCCTGCTCCAAGTTTTCCTGGCCCTGCATTTTGATTAGTTTCCCCAGAAATTTATATCTGTATTCTACGCTTAGCTCTTGCTACATATGTATGTTACTTACTACTAGTTACATTTATGCTGTTTAACTCTGCTTATTGCCTCAAAGCTACTAAGTCAGGTCAGCTAGGATGTGCCAGTTGCTATGTTACGGGCCTCATGCCCCTAGCATCAAGATTATCCAAGCAACTGTTTTACTTTACAGATTTTACATTCATGGTTGTTAGCTTTCGCTTCTCGCCAGTAAAGTTTTTTTTTTTAGATTTTTTTTTTTAGATATATACAAGAGTTGTTACATTCTTGTACAGCCACTAGTACGCGTAGCGGTACGGGCAGGTCCCTGGAGTACGATCCCCGCCGCGAAGAATTGTTTTTTCATCCAAGTACACATTTTACTGTTGCATTAAACAGAGGCTACAGTTAAGGAATTGCGCCCAGTAAATCCTCCCCGGCCAGGATACGAACCCATGACATAGCGCTCGCGGAACGCCAGGCGAGTGTCTTACCACTACACCACGGAGACTGATATTAAATTATTAAGTAAAGTCAGCTGGGATGTGCTGGTTGCAGTACTACGCCCCCCCCCCCCCCATCCTTGCCTCCTGCTCAAGATTAGTCTCGCCCTGCATGGAGGATTAGTTCCCTCAGCATTTCCCGCATTTTACATTTCGTCTTGCTGAATAGTTATTTTACTTACTCCTGGTTTAAATTATGTGTGTATAACTTTCGCTTCTGCCTTTAAGCTACTCAGGAATTCAGCCGGGATGCGCGGTTGCGGTGTCATGGGCCACGTGCCTCTTGCTAAGTTATCTGGCCTTGTTATGCTTAGTTCCCTCAGTCAAAACACTTCAATGAAATCAAAAGCACAACTTTGCTTTGCCATTAGGTTATTAAGGAAAATCAGCTACGGCGTGATAGTTGCAGTGTTATGGGCCTCTGTCCCTCGCTTTAAGTTTTCTGGCCCTGCATTTACGATTAGTTTCCTGAAATTTAGTACTGTATATTATGTTTAGCTCTTGCTGCATATTATGTTATTTACTAGTGGCCTATTATGTAGTCTACCATTTGTGGCCTAAATGTTTACATGTCGGCCCTAAATGTAAGGGCCTAAATGTAATGGAAATGTAAAAGTAATGTAAGCTGCTAACGTCCCAGTCCCATGGTTGATTCCCGGCAGCCGATGTACCGGCTGGTGGCGCTGCTTTCCCAGCTGCTGATGTTAAGCTGTTGATGCCCCGGCCCATGAAGCCCAGCTGAAGCGTTCCACCTGACGTTGTGCCATCACTTTATCGCTCTTTTCAGCTTTAGTGTAATATATGGTATTCCCAGCTTCATGACTAGTTCCCGTTATTCTCTACTGACAGTTATATTCCAGCCTTTAGCCTAAATTGTCTTGCAGCCGGACTTCTACTTACTACCGAAGTCTTCCCTAGTGGCCAGTTGCCGCTATTTCCTATCTCCATCAGATGTTGATGCTCCAGCCGCTGATGTCCAGCTGTAGGTGTCCCAGCGCCGATGCCCCAGCCGCTGATGTCCTGGGGCACGATTTGCAGTTCAACATTCGGCAACGGTCGTTAAGTTAATCCATTATTTGCCCAATTTTGACTACTGCTGCTTGCGTTATACACGCTAAGTTAATGTGGGTTTAGGGTTAAGGTACTACCATCGCTGCATGCTTCTTTAACTTATAAAACTCTTGCTCATTGTATTTGAGTTCACTAACCCAGCTAGGTTGGGCTAGTTGCCGTGCTACAGGTCTCATGCCTCTTGCTTCAGGTTCCCTGGGTTAGCATTTTCTGATCAGGGGGAGAAAGATACTGGCAGTATGGGGCTTTAAATCCGTATGGGGGTCCGGCCAGCGGCCGGACCCCCCCCCCCCCCCCCCCCGAAGGGCGAGTGCCAGCTGGTCGCGTGAGGCACTCAAAGTGGCAGAGCAACAACGTCCCGTCTGACGTAGGATGTGAGAGCACTACTCTTCCACCTGCCGACTGCCATTATTTCTGATGTGGCGAGCCCGTCCCTAGACAGCTGGGTGGCCCTGCCGATACGGAAGGAATGCGGCGCGTAGTCATCTGGAGGCAGCCTAGCGCCGAGAGGGCAGTGCGTAGGATCCTGGAGAAAACTCGCCTGGTGACAGGAGCGCCCGCGGCGTGTTTGAATATGGGCCCCGGGCCCAGGCCCCTGTAATTAAAGTATTTAGACAGAGCACGGACCGGGCGGTACTTGCTGGAAGGTTCGCTCTCGGGGAGAGGGTGGGCGTGCGACCTGCGCTGTGCTTGTAGGTGTTGAAGACGATATCTATTCCTGCCGTCGTAAGTGATACCTGCTCAAGGTTGAGCGTGTGTCGTCCATGCTCCACGTAGACCGCCTCATCCGGGCGTAGGCAGGCGTGGAAAACCAGGGAGAAGAGCGCCCTGTAGCAAGACTTCTCATAGGCGGAGTTACATACGCCTCCCAGTGCCCGCAGCAGGCGATGCAGGGGGCTCCTCGTCACAGGGAGACGCCGTGCAGGGGCCCGCTGTGCGGAGTTACGTGCCCCTTGAGGAGTTGGGTGACCAGGAACTGCCGAGATGGGTCCCTCCTACCGTGTAGCTTGCGGACGAAGGCGATGGCCGCTAGATAGGCGTGCAGAGAGCGGTAAGCCAGGCCCCGCGAGGGCAGAGATTGCAGGAAGTTCACCAGAGTCGAAGGTGCAGCATCGAAGGGGCATTCTCCTCGCCGTCCTGCCGAGACGTAGGCGGCGTACTCCACCCACTTAGCCCTGTAAGTACGCCTCGCCGCTGGCTGCGGGGAGTTGAATAGGGTCCTCACAGTTGCAGGGTGAAGTTGCAGGGCAGGAGGTGCGCGGGAACTGTTGTCGGCGTCTCGGCGAGGCCTGCTTCTCGCAGGAACAAGGGCGGCAGCGTCACTGCACTGTTGTCCGATGTCACTGCACCTCCTCCGTCGCGGTGACCTGAGCCCGAGGAGGGCCCACGTGCTTGCGCAATGAGGGCCTGCAGCGTCGTCCAATCGTCTGCTGAAAGGGTGGGAGTTGTGTCACTGTGCCACCCGTTGCTTTGTCCGAATTGTCCAGCTGAGGTGTGCGCCCGGTGTCCGTGTCCAAGCCAGCCGAGGAGGGCTCTGTAGAGGGGGAGGCAAAGCGTGCGGGCTTGGTCCGCGCCCTGGCCGGCTGTGTCCGTGCTCCACTACGTTGCTGTCCTCGCGTTGACGCCGTCCGTGCCCTCTTCCGTGTTGCTGATGTTGGGTGGTCCGGCTTCTCGCCACTGCGGAAAGAGGGAACGTTAGTGACAGACTGACTAACCTGGCGACAGGCAGGGGGGGAATAACCCCGGCTGCCGCGCCTGCTAGCATAACATACACCGCCCCAACTAACAGTAATTCAGATTCAGATTCAGATGTTTATTCAGGTAAGGTATATACATACAAGTGATGTTACATTAATGGATTGATATATAGATAGAGCTAGTACATACAATGCCTAAAGCCACTATTACGCAATGCGTTTCGGGCAAGAAAAACATTAATATCTAGAACTTAATACTAATTGAGCATAAAGAATAAAAAGTGTTGAGAACAAATACAAATAAAGATAAAAAAAAAGGGGGAACATGACTGAAAAAGCAGCACAAATACAATAGGTTGACAAACAGTGTTGATTAAAAAAAAAGAAAATAACGGACATGGGTTGACAATAGAGGAGTGAGGTAGGTTACAGGGAATTTATTAGGTAGTGTTTAGTTTTTATCTTAAACTGGTTGAGAGAGGTACTGTCTTTAACATGGTTGGGAAGGTCATTCCACATTCTGGGCCCCTTGATTTGTAGAGCATTTCTGGTTTGATTAAGTCGTACTCTAGGAATATCAAAACTGTATTTATTTCTGGTGTGGTGCTCATGGGTTCTGTTACAACCTTCTATGAAGCTTTTGAGATCAGGATTGGCATTACAATTTAGCGTTTTGTATATGTTTAGTACACATGAGAGAATGTGCAGTGACTTAATGTCTAACATATTCAGGGATTTGAATAGGGGCACCGAGTGATGTCTGGGGCCAGAATTGGATATTGTCCTAATAGCAGCTTTGTGTTGAGTAATTAGAGGACGTAAATGATTTTGGGTAGTAGAGCCCCAAGCACAAATACCATAGTTGAGATATGGATAGATAAGGGAGTAATAGAGAGTCACCAGGGCAGGGCGTGGTACATAATATCTGATCTTAGAAAGAATGCCCACAGTTTTTGAAACTTTTTTAGATATGTTTAGAATGTGTCCCTGGAAATTCAGCTTGTGGTCAATGAGAATGCCAAGGAATTTGCCATCTAATTTGTTACAAATTTGGGTATTGTTTATTTTGAGATTTATTTGATTAGAGGATTTATTGCCAAACAGAATATAGAAAGTTTTGTCAATGTTAAGGGTGAGTTTGTTGGCAGTTAGCCACAGATGGACTTTATTTAGCTCAGTATTTACTGTGGCATTTAGAGCAAGGGGATCAGGACTGGAGTAAATGAAGGTTGTGTCGTCAGCAAATAGGATTGGTTTGAGGTGTTGGGAGGCATTTGGAAGGTCATAAATGTAGATGAGAAAGAGGAGAGGGCCAAGTATGCTGCCCTGGGGAACACCAATGTTGATGGGTAGGGTGGGAGAAATTGTATTATTCACAGAAACACATTGGAGCCTGTCAGTAAGGTAGGATTTGAGGTATTGTAGGGAGTGTCCTCTGACACCATAATGATGTAATTTAAGAAGAAGGTTTTGGTGGTTGACAGTATCGAAAGCTTTACGCAGGTCCACAAATAATCCAACAGGGAACTCATTTTTATCAAGAGCTGTATGAATCGAGTTAAGCAA